>NW_011888900.1:3049345-3061544 GCF_000151845.1 Pteropus vampyrus
CTGCAGAGAGAATATCCAGTCTGCCATATTGGTATGATATGGCCAACTCTTGGCAATGAACCTTCTCAGAGATAATAGGCAAATAAACAGAACACAGTGCTGAACTCACAGAAGACTGGCAATATAAATAATTTCTGTTTTCTCACTACTTTGAAACACAGAATTTAATGCCATTTTCCCAGTTCGAATTTTTTTAAGAATAAAAAGTCCTACAGTCTCTGTAAGGAAATTAAAGTCTAATTTAAGAGCGAAGAGTCTGATTATGAAATGAGTTTCAATTACCTTCTTATCCTCTGAAACCAGCATACCGATTTTGAGGTATTACTTTATAATAATACCTGAATTGGAGGTATTATTATACCTCCAATTGGTATACCTCCAATTCAGGTATTATTATAACATATAATGCCAATTATATGTTATAATAAAAATATAACGAGCAAAACATCTTAAAGTTTTCCATCTTTCCTCTCCACCACTTACCTCACGTTTCCTTGGATAAGTTACAGTTACTCTGGGCTTCATTTTTGCTCCATTCTCAAAATTATGACAGTGCCTTCCTTGGGCAATTAATTCATAGTCTTGTAAGACAACTGTAATCACATATCACATTAGATTGTTCTGAAATTGAAAATGACATAGATGTGGAACAGTTTTAAAGATAATTTTATATAAAAATCACTTAAAGGAAGCATCAAACTTTAAGTACAATAGGACTCATTTTCTTTACCTAGTGGTTAGGAGGTATAAATTGGAAGGCTAGTTGGCATTACCAGCCCTACAGAAGTAGCCACTTCGGTCTGAAGTCTTGTGAGTTAAAAGGAATTTGGGAAATTATTGTCTTCTATAATAACTTCATCTATCATGTTTAACGTTTTTCAATGCAGTGAAGCACGAATCAAGAAAACGTGGCCTTAAAAATTTTTTGAAGAAAAAAATGGCCAAACTAAGGTAGTTTATCACCACCTAGTTGCCTGACTGAATTCATATTCACTGGGCATTTTGTATACAGCTATACACTTGTATAGTTCTGAAATTGTATTTATTTCCTATATCTGCCCCCAAATCTCACATACATAATGCTCTATCTGCTTGAAAGGCAATGCTCAAGCTGAACAAAAATGATCTCTTTGGGTCCCGACTTATATTGAGACCCCAAGTTCTTCATTAATGTCTTATTTCCAAAGCTAAACGGAACTAGATTTTCAGGATCAATTTTGCGGTCAATTGAATTAGCATTTTGTGAAACTCTTTTATATCTATTTATTCAAGTGACTTATGTAAGAAAACATTACAGAAGAAAATGGATTCGACTCTTTTTAATATAATTATAATAGAGCCTCATAAATATGCTAACAGTTTTATTGAAAGTTATGCTGTGTAGTTTACTTATACGAGTTGCTCTAAATTTTGAGAAATACATTATGCATTTTATAGTAAGGAACAACTTTACAAATGCGCCACATTTTTTCAGCATGACCACATAATTTTAGAGGTTGGATCCCATAGGCATAATTATCTCACAAAATAAAAACAAAATGTTAAAAGTCATTTGCTTCACTTTAACATTTAACCTCAAATTGTGTGTGTATGTGTGTGTGTGTGTGTGTAGGCAGGCTCAATATATAAGCTCAATATATATGTAATATATATGCAATTTGAAGCTAAATATAAAATATAACTTGTATAGTGAGTTTTCTCTTTTCCTTTTTTGCCTTTAAAATTATTATTACTGGCAACATGAAATTGTTATATAGTTACCTGATCTGTTGTTTTAAAAAGTTGATTACCTTTGAAGTATTGGTCATATTCGACATGCTACATATTCTAGATCTTGATCTACAAAATCGTAGTGTTTATACTTACAAAAAGCTACAGCATGGAACAGTAAGGTAGTAAATCATATAATTTTCTTGCTTATAAAAATATAAACCATTAGCAAAATTTTGTTAATGCAATGAAAATGTAAGCGTTAACATTTTGAGCGTGAGCATGTTGTACTTCTCAACATTCTTAGTAGTTATATAGTTAGGTATGTATTTGTAATGCTTGTTCACATGAGCTTCAAAGAACCAGATAACTACTAGCTAAAGTTGAATCGAAGCGCTTATTAACATTCATTTTATGAGTCGGCGATCATTGACAAAGCAGCAGGAGCCTGTGTATATTAGTTTTTAATCTCCGATGGCTGCTTCGTTTATAAAAAGCTAAACTAAGCTGCTGTAAGATATTGGAAGTACTTTCGAGTCATCAAAACAGAAGTACAGGATGGCTTTCATGTTAAGTCAATATTATTGTTCTCTAATTCTTTGAAGTATATGAATTATTAATTATACATATGCCACTCATGACTGATAAAATTATTCAGTTCTCTAGAACCTCACTTCGTTATTTCCTCTGGCTGTCTGGAAGATCACCTAACTTGTACTCGTTATTGTCTTAATAGTCTCCTCTGTTCCGGTGTATTTGTGATCTGTAAGGAGGCTGGCATGGGTTGAGGCCTCCCATTCCGCTTAGTCATCACGAGTGGAAAAGCACTGTTCTTTATTCGTAATCCCTTGCCCACGCCAATATCATTAATTTGTATTAATGATTTAATGAGTCTGGGTTAGACTCCAACCTTTAAAGACTTGATAAAATGACTGTTTTTAGGTAGCGGCTTCAATTAATTATGCCAATTGTCTCTTTGAATATTCTTTTCCACTTTAGGATCCTAATTGTATGTTTTCTTCTTTCTTAATGCATATTTCCAAAACCAGAAATTATCTGTGTTTACCATGTAACAATAAATATAATCAACCTTATTACATAATTATCATAATTTTCCATAATAAAGCCTTACATTTTTATAGTGTTTCACAATTTACACAGCACTTTCACTTAATCATCTCACGAGCCTCTAAAAACAGACAGGATAGCAATTAACTCCGTTTTAATCACGACGATATAAAGGTTCAGAGAATGAGAATGGCATCCAGGGCACCGCCAAATGGTGCTGGACCTGGCTTCTGACCCAGATCGTGCAACCACAGACTACTGGTACTTCCTAGGACACCATGCTGGTACTAAAAAGGCCAAAGCCCAGTGACACCCCATCATAAGTAATTCACACTCCATATTGTGTTAACGGTGAGATCCCATACGCACAATAAACATTAAATGAGGCAATTATCCAGATAGTTCAACCAAATGCTCTCCCTTTCGTACCAAAATCCTATTTTAAATTAAATTAGATTCTTAAATAAAATATTCCTCCCTTTAGTTAGTATCAAATTTTCTAGTTTTACTGCCTCACAGGCACGTGCCAAATGACAATAATATACTGGTATTAACAAGGTAAAATTAACCAATTTTTTTAAGGTTGCTTCAGACATACTTCCCAATGTACGCCAATCCCTCCCTCCTTCCCCCCTACACACACACACACACACACGCACGCACGCACGCACGCACGCACGCACCTGTCTTTTTCAGTTAAACTCTGAGCCAGTACAAGTTAACATAACAATGAAAAAGTGTCGAATGTGACACGGGCTGGCTGTCTTGTTTTTGCTTGAAAAATCACCCCCGGGAATTATACTTTACAATGCCTGCCAAAGCACAGCGTCAAATAACTCCCATTTTTCTTAAGGGCTTATCTTACTCCTCTGAAACAATTTCAGTTACACTCGAAATGTAAATGCTATTACTCCGTTCTTGCTCTTTTGATTATGATGATTACTCAGCTAACGTCGTATTAGTTTTTCTTGCCAAACTTTCATATAGCAACGTATATTCACACTATATATTATCCATAATTTTAGAATAACTCACAGTATATTTAAGATCAAATACACAACCGAAACTAATAGAAAATATTTTCCTTATCTATTGCCATATACATTTCATATGCTTCCAGCCAACCCTGACTAGAAAGAGTTAACGGTAAGTTGAAGCTTTTATTCAATTTTAATTAGGTCAACTGTAAATAAACATTTAAATAGTGATTCAGGAATGATTAGGGTAATAAAGCCAGTTTGTTAATAGATGTCAAAATTGAAAATTCGAAGAATAATATTAGTAACTGGTGCTTAAAAACGTTAAAATATTTAAACTGGATGGTTTTTGCCTCTTATATGTACCTTAATTTACTTTGAGCTCCTTATTTGAATGCTAAGTCTATTTGCATGTAAGTTTCTTTGTGCACGTGGGCCATCACACAAATATCACTCATACCTTGTATAACTACACCATTTACATGACAATAATTGCCAAAGCCTAGCCATCACCCAGTGTAATGAATGTAATTGTGCATGAAGTTAAAATAATTTAAAACATTCTCAGAGGACAGAGGGAAAAGGCAGCTATCATTACCTACACGTTATTGCTTCCTGCCTGTCTTGTGGTTTTCTAACCACAACTGCAGTCAGCCTCTACTGAGCTTTGTATCAAAAGAAAAAGTTTCCAGGGTCCATCTACGTAATTGATGTCCTCATTGACTCCACAAAGCTAATCTTTATCTTGTCTCCTTCCTAATTTTGGTCTGTAGCTGACCTTGGAATGTTGCTTTAACATAGACTGATCCATGAATCCACACTGATAATTTAGGCTTGATCTGTGAAAGTCCACTTTCTTGGTAAAATTTTGTTTTCACATTTGTTACGCTGGCTTAAAATTATGCAGTGATAACAACATTTCAGAATAGGGGCTTAGACATACTTCCTCGATGTGGACAGTAACAAGTGGAATGTAAAATTTTTTTAAGCAGTTGTTCAAAATGTGAATTACTTTGTGCATTTTGAGTTTCTAATGGTGGCCTCATATGGACAAATGGAAAATCTGTACATTTATTGACTTTCTGAGCTATTGTCTAAACTTGAAATTATTACACCATTGCTTCCCATATTGAAGTGAATCTTTTTCCTTTCTACTTGTAGCTCCAGGCATTTGATAACAGGAAATCACTACCACACGTGCCTATAGATAGTAGGATAGAGCATAAATTCCTCTCATCATTATTTAGTATCGTTAGTTTATACTGTATTCACAATCATGAGATGTCCTTTTATAAAGTAATTTAAGCAATGACGTGTTGGTAAAATTTTGACAGCTGGTTCTCACAAAGCAGCCTACCAAAAAATGGCAGCGGAGATGGGAAGAGATGATGGCATTGCTGGTTGTTAAGAGCCGGTTCTAGCTGGCTCTAGCTGGCTCTAGTACACCACTGAATTTTAGTGACTATGTAATAAGTATTTATTTAAATATTTTTGGAGAAGCTCCTGACTTGTTTCAACATTGACTTTTTTTATTCAATTAACTGTTCTAGTCCCTGGTTTTAAAACATAGCCTATCTCTCAACTATTATACTGGATAATCATATACACCGTTAGATTTCTGAAGAAAAAAGGAAGCTAAAATAACAAATTCACTGTCTTACAATTAAGCTTAGCTAGAGTACTTCATATAAATTTTGTCAACATAATGGACATTCTTCCAAGTCATCTCAAGTGTTTTTTAAAAATACCACTGAATCAAGTTCAATACTATACTAATATAATCTTCCAAACATAAAATGGCAATTGGGCATATGCAAGAAATTCAAATCTTTATTTCAAATATTCAAATCTTTATTCAAATATTTAAATTTAAGCCTTCCTTTTCCCAATCTGTTACTAGCAAATATGAAAAAAAATGAAAAAAACACAAAATATATGTTCTTTAAAAGGAGAGAAAGCAAGGTGAATAATGTGATATTCCTTTTCTAAAATACATTCAAACCTCCATTAAGTGATAGGTGCAACAGTCAGCAGTTTTGACATTAGAATCTGAATGTACTAAACTATTTTATCTTCTTGCAGACAACATGGGGATTATTGCAAAATTGTTGTCTCAGCACCTTGCTGACTCAATACCTACATAATTCCTACACCACACTGTGATTTTATTGAAAAGGGTATGTGTATTATGGTTTTTGTTTTAAATTCGAAAAACTTATGTGACTAAAAGTAATGAACAGTACCTTTTACTCTGTTATAAAATTAGGTTTTCATATATATGTATATTAATATTGCAAGAAGCATATCTATCTAATCATGAAATGACGTCTACAACTTTATTCAAATGAAAGGACAGTTGGCAGAAAATCAAATTTATTGAATTATTTATTTTGATGAAGCTGAAGGCCACTTTTACATACTTAATTTCTAAAGGTGGGCTGCAAGCTTACAGAGTCCTACAAAGTTTCTCCTGTGTCATCAAAATATCGATATTCTAGTCCCAGTGTTTGTCTTTCAGAAAGAAGCATTTTTAGAACATAATTTCCTATACAGTGTCCACTCTCTGTAGATTTATTAGGAACCCAACTACAATTCCTTTTAAAAGAAGAAAAGAAAGAACAAAAATCCATTCTTACTTGAATATATGCACATTAAACTAGTATTGTTCTAGGAAGAAAATAAGTAGAAATATTGTTTTAGCCATAAAATTCTTCATTTGAAGAAGCTCATCTCAAACTTAAATACACGATCACTTGAAATTGCTCTCCTCATTTTGGCACATGTAAACCAGCGTAGAATGTGCACATTGCCAGGTTTATTCTCGAGGAACATATTTGCATTGAAATTTAAAGATGGGTTTTGAAATTTACAACATGACATTATTTAAGGTACACATATATATATATATATAACCAGTCTTTTATTCAATATGTTTACAGCAAAAGAGGTTGGGGGTAAAACAAATTCTCAAAAGTCTTTGGAACATATAGAATTTGTGACCTTGAAAAATAAATCTTGCATCAAAGAACATCTCGACTCTCTCTGAAATCTTCTTCCTAAAATACAAATATTTTATTCCAATGTCTTGTACATTCCGATGGCTCAGACCAAACAACTCATCTCTCCTTGTAGCTGTGCTCCTCTCTGAGACGTAAACTGCAAAAGGGCTCAATTCTCTGCTGTTTTGTTCCCCATTTCCATGCTTCATTTCCTTCATGTAGCTCAGACAGGAGAAAACTCAGCATGTTCTGACGAGCTTAATACTGTGAGGCAGTAAGATGGACCTGAATTTAGTGGAGATTGGAGCTCCAAAATAAATATAACACCATGTGTCAAATAAAAAAAAAAAAAGATATTCTCCTGTATAAATCAGAAGAGATAGTAAAAAATCAACGAATAGACAGCAACTTTTTTTCATACCTACACAAGCATCTCGAAACGATGGCACACTTAAAGAATGATTTACCTTTTCTTCCTTTGGAACACTTCATATTTATTTCTAAACAATGGTTTATGTTGCCTTAACCCAAATTTTATCGGCTTAACTTGGAGGATTGGGGAGGATTTTCTAAGAATTTATTTATGGCTAAATAAAATATATTTGCCAACCCATAGCGATAAAATTCTGCTGGATTCTCTAATCTAGCAAGCTAAAAGCATCACTATAAATTCAATTTGTCCCAAGTTTTGATACGCAAGAAGTTCTGGGACTTTTCAATGGCACATCGGGTTCTAGTCTTGTGTCTGGCAAGTACCATGAAGGTGTGTACAGGGCATCCTTGGTTCACTGACGACACAGGGCACTACTCATGAAGGTCAGGTGCCTTTGCAGGTATCTGAGAGTTGCTATCTATTCACAAACCACTGAGCATTTCTTTTTATCAAAAAGCCTGCAAATGCTCAGAGTCTGTGGTCAGTGCAGTCCCTTGGATTAATCTCATGAATATACGCTTCACCAAGGCAGAAACCTAAACAGTTAAAAATGGAGAAATATTTACAACCGTTTTCTCTGGCAAGTGGAGTTCCTGTTTTCTGGATGTAGTGTTGGTTTCTGTTTTTCTGTTTTTGCTTTTCCTTTTTCTTCGGTCCATTTCAAATGGGGGGGTTCCAGGGCTATGAGTACAAACCCTCCTGGCCAGTCCCGTACATGTCTGCGAGTCGTTTAAAACGAGGCCCCCAGTCACTCAGGTAGTCGTAGTTCTGATCAGAGTTTGAGCTGAGGGAGTCTAAGGAGCTGAGCGACTCCGCTACTGAGCCATTTCCTTCGAATGCATAGGTCTGCAAGGAATCGTAGGGCGGGGCGCAGGGGTCAACGTCGGCCTCCTTCAGTCTTTCCCAAATAAATTCCCGGAAGATGACATTATCCGGGATGCTTTTAAAAGTCGGTCGACTCAAGAACTGAATCTCTGGAGTCACGTCCCTGCGGGTCTTGGTGTCTCTGATGACGTTGAGGTTTCTCAGTGCCGTCATGTCGAAGGCTTCTGTGTCCTCCTCCCCTCCACCCTCGTCGTCATACCGAACGATGTTCTCTCTGATATCTCTCTCTTCATCAAAAATGAGCGGCTCTTTTTTCCGTCGTCTCATGGTGACGATCAGGAGGATCAACACTGAAACAATGAGACAGCAGAGGGAAAGGTTACAACTCCCTGACTGTCCCTCCTCGTGCTGGAACGAGGCATCTGACGTGACTCAGAACTGCTGCCCTTTAGAGGGAAACGAATTGGCTGGCGACTCACGTGGGAATTCACAACAGAAGATGTGCTCAAATTGCTAACATAGCTCTAAAATCGAACACTTCATTTCATCAAAAGAAATCCTTCTCCACGCCTGTTCAGAATGCATGCCTCTCTCCCTTTAATGTAACCTCCACAGGATTTGATAGAGCAAAACGAAGGGCCAGGATAAATATAATGATTTTAAAGCTATGGAACAGAAAGGGGTTTTTCTTGCTTTTTTTTTTTTTGAACTCCTTAATTGCTAAAAAGGCAAAGTGACATTCATAAATGTTTTGGGTATAATTTAGCAACTGCAATTTCAGAAGGAAATGGATTATAGCATTTGGTCGGGTTCTTTGAAGAAATGCCTCATACTTGTCTGAAAATCAGCTGTTAAGTAAAATCCAGCACGTTGGGCCATATACAAAGATTAAAAGCTTCTCTGTCATAAATTGAGTCCCACGTTTAATATGAAATATTCAACGTGGTCTTTATGCATTATACCGAGAGAGATAATATAGGTTGTAACAATTTCAGCATTAGCTAAAGATAGATTTAAGAAATAAAACACCCATTTAACATGAGGAATTTTTCTTCCTATACCAAAATTAATAATTAGGATAATAAAGCACATGGTTACACTGGAAAGCAAAATACATAAAATAAAATAATCAACTTCACTGGCTATACACACTTAACAAGGACCCCGATCCAGCTACGACTGACTGAATGCTAGCTGAATTGGGACCGTATTAGATTTCATGGGCCCTTGATTAAGTTAAAATGAAGTAGAAAGGGTATTCTTAAATTTTGGAATTAAAAAATATATAAATAATCTCTGTCTATAAATATCTTTTTAACAATTTTTTATCACATCAGCTATTTTTTAGGGGTAGATCTAAAAGGCCTATGGTGTCATTACTCCCACCATGTTTTTTAAAAGAAATATTTATATTTAAAATATAAGGTTTTACTTGGGTAATTGAGAATACATTTCGAAATAAAAATGTAAAAACCAAGAAGGACATCAGTGTACTTCTGAGTCACTAAAAGCGTTGCCTGGCTCGGGGCTGAGAGATGTTCCATCCTCCACCTTGATCGGCTTTGAAAACCCAAATATCTAAGTACTTAAATGATTTTATTTTCGACAGTGAAAAGTATATACTTTAAGTATTTGTCTGCTATCCACTCTTCCATCATCAACAGAGAAGTGATTACTGGAAACATTTTTATTGGAGGTTTTTGGAAATAGTTGTAAAACCAACTGTTTATCGTGACACATTTTTCTCCCTTTTCTCTCATTTGACCCTGACCTATTTACTGCATGTGAGTTTCCAGCTGGCTTCATCAAAATGGCAGAGATGTAATTCAAAAGCCTGTACATCATTCATTTCTCTCTTAGTTCCCATAAGCGGTCTGATACTCACCTCCCTTCCCTGCCAAGTGGATTCCCTACTCCCGGCCCTTCTTGTCTTCTGAGAACTCGCATTTCCACCACTCCAAAACCTTGTGGTTTTCACGGTCTGTGCCAGAATATTACAACTGCACAACTACTCTGTTGTAACATCCTAGCATGGACCTTGAAAACTAACATGTAGTTTTAGTATCAAGAAGGCCCTGGATAAAAGTCTAGCCTTTCCACATATGAGCTGTGTGATCTTGGACAAGTAACTTTAATTGAGCCTGGTTATACATGATAATTATAGACAACTTCGGCATTCACAGGCTGGTTATAGAGATAAAGAGACTGGGGAATAATATAAGCAGAGTTAGCAGAATGCCAGGCACTCGGTGGGCAACAGAAAAGTTTTCGTGGTTATAACATTAATTCAGAATTCCATGAACACAGCAAGTGAAGACACTGTTTCTCCTTTGACCAAAGTAAAAAAAAACAAGGTTAGGTAACAAGCAAAGTAGAAGGTGTATAAATATATGGAAAGCCTGTGCACCAAAGATTATATGGGCGAGAGAAAAGGCAGGAAGGCAAGACATGAAGGTCTACACACGGGACGTATCATTGGACCCTTATAGCAATTCTCGGGGGATTTTCCTATTTGACGGTTGTCTTAGACACGTGAAATAACCTGTCTACGGTCAGTGTAAGAAAACGCAATATTATGGCGTGCCCACCCCTGTTTGCCTCAAAGCCTTTGCACTTTCTATAATACTGTGAGTTTAGTACCTCCGGAGAAGGTAATAGGAAAACAAGCCAAGAACTCAAATGGCAATTGCGTGTTCAGAATAAGATGCATCAGTAAGTTTTAAGGTAAATGAATAAATAATTTTAGATTGAGATATAACTTTAGTTTCTGAAACTTTTTACATAGTTCCTCTAAAATTAAAGAAATTGCAACAAAAGGAAAACGGGACCAAAAAAGATTTTATTGAGAAATCGAACAGAATAAGATGGAGAATGGAAAGGTCTCAGGGAATCATAATGAGTGGACAGGTAGAGGCGACGCTGAGAAATCTGTTGCACACACTAGAAAGCAAAGCTCAGAGGGAATACATGTCCGTTTGCGTGCCAAAAGATGTAGGAAATAAACGGGCATGAACGTGAAAAAAAAAAACGAAGAGGATAAAAATTATATAATAATTAGATGCTCTTTTAATTGAAATCAAAGTCGAAGTAGGCAAAACATTTCAAAGTTCTCTATTCTCTTTCCTTTGTATAATTACAATAAACCTTTTTATACACATACACACACGCGCACACGTGTTTGACCCTTGAACAAGGTGGGTTTGAACTGTATGGGTCCACTTATAAGTAGATTTTTAATTTTAACTTTTTACAGTTTTCATACAATATTATATTACTTTCAGGTGTACAAGGTAGTGATTAGATATTTATGTAATTAACAAAGCGATCACCCTGATAAGTCTAATACTCATCTGACACCATTTATAGTTATTACAATATTATTGACTGTACACCCTGTGCTATACTTTACATCCCCATGACTTTTCATAACTGGCAATTTGTATTTCTTAATCCCTTCACCTTGTTCACCCATCCCTGCAAACCCCTCCCATTAGACAATCATCAATTTGTTCTCTGTATCTATGAGTTTATTTCCGTTGTTTTTGTTAGTTTATTTTGCTTTTTAGATTCCATATATAAAAGAGGCAATATTTGTCTTTCTGTGTTTCACTTATTTCATTTAGCATAATACCCTCTAGGGCCATCCACATTTTCACAAATGGCAAAATTTCATTTTTTTATGGCTGAGTAATATTCCATTGTATATATGTACCACCGCTTCATCCATTTGTCTATCGATGAACACTCAGGTTGCTTCTATATCTTGGCTATTGTAAATAATGTTAAATGAACATAGGGGCACATGTATCTTTTCACATTATTGTTTTGGAATTCTTTGATAAGTACTCAGAAGTGGAATTGCTGGGTCATATGGTAGTTCTAATCTTAGTTATTTGAGGAACTTCTACACTGTTTTCCGGAGTGGCTGTATCAATTTATAATCCTGCCAACAGTGTAAGAGGGTCACTTTTCTCCATATCCGCGCCAACACTTGTTTCTTGATTTATTGATGATAGCCATTCTGACAGTTGTGCAGTCCCATTTCATTGTGGTTTTAATTTGCATTTCCTTGATGATTAGTGGTGTTGAGCATCTTTTCATATGCCTATTGGCCATCTATATGTCCTCTTTGGAGATATGTCTATTCAGGTCCTCTGTACATTTTTTAATCACGTTTTTTTTTTTTT
>NW_011888900.1:3061594-3069830 GCF_000151845.1 Pteropus vampyrus
AATATTATATTACTTTCAGGTGTACAAGGTAGTGATTAGATATTTATGTAATTAACAAAGCGATCACCCTGATAAGTCTAATACTCATCTGACACCATTTATAGTTATTACAATATTATTGACTGTATACCCTGTGCTATACTTTACATCCCCATGACTTTTCATAACTGGCAATTTGTATTTCTTAATCCCTTCACCTTGTTCACCCATCCCTGCAAACCCCTCCCATTAGACAATCATCAATTTGTTCTCTGTATCTATGAGTTTGTTTCCGTTGTTTTTGTTAGTTTATTTTGCTTTTTAGATTCCATATATAAAAGAGGCAATATTTGTCTTTCTGTGTTTCACTTATTTCATTTAGCATAATACCCTCTAGGGCCATCCACATTTTCACAAATGGCAAAATTTCATTTTTTTATGGCTGAGTAATATTCCATTGTATATATGTACCACCGCTTCATCCATTTGTCTATCGATGAACACTCAGGTTGCTTCTATATCTTGGCTATTGTAAATAATGTTAAATGAACATAGGGGCACATGTATCTTTTCACATTATTGTTTTGGAATTCTTTGATAAGTACTCAGAAGTGGAATTGCTGGGTCATATGGTAGTTCTAATCTTAGTTATTTGAGGAACTTCTACACTGTTTTCCGGAGTGGCTGTATCAATTTATAATCCTGCCAACAGTGTAAGAGGGTCACTTTTCTCCATATCCGCGCCAACACTTGTTTCTTGATTTATTGATGATAGCCATTCTGACAGTTGTGCAGTCCCATTTCATTGTGGTTTTAATTTGCATTTCCTTGATGATTAGTGGTGTTGAGCATCTTTTCATATGCCTATTGGCCATCTATATGTCCTCTTTGGAGATATGTCTATTCAGGTCCTCTGTACATTTTTTAATCACGTTTTTTTTTTTTTTTATGTTAAGTTGTCCGAGTTCTTTAAATACTTTGGATATTAACCCCTTATTGGATATATCACTGGTGAATATCTTCTCCCATTCAGTAGTTGTCTTTTCACTTTGTTGATGGTTTCCTTGGCTGCACAGAAACTTTTTACTTCGATGTAGTTCCATTTATTTTTTGTTTGTTTCCCTTGCCTGGAAGACTTATCCAAAAAATATTGCTAAGAGCAATGTCAAAGAGTTTACTGCCTCTATTTTCTTCTAGGAGTTTATGGTTTCGGGTCTTACATTTAAATCTTTAACCCATTTTTAGTTTATTCTTGTATATGGTGTAAAAAAGTCATCCAGTTTCATACATTTGCATGTATCTGTCCAGCTTCCCCAACACAATTTATTGAAGATACGATCTTTACCCTATTGCATATTGCCTCCTTTGTCATAGAGTGATTGACAATATAGGCATGGGTTTATTTCTGAGTTCTCTATTCTGTTCTATTGATCTATGTGTCTGTTTTTATGCCAGCGTTATGTTGTTTTGATTACTATGGCCTCGTAGTATAATTTGATATCAGGTAGTGTGATACATCTAACTTTGTTCTTTCTCAATACTGCTCTGGTTATTTGGGGTCTTCTGTGGTTGCATGTAAATTTTAGGATTATTTGTTCTAGTTCCATGGAAAATGACATTGGTATTTTGATAGTGATTGCATTGAATCCATAGATCGCTTTGGATAGTACGGCCATTTTAACAATTTAATGTCTTCCTATCCATGAGCATGATATATCCTTTTATTTGTTTATATCTTCTTCAGTTTCTTTTTTCTATGTCTTATAATTTTCTGAGAACAGATTTTTTACCTCCTTGCTTAAATTTATCCCTAGGTATTTTATTCTTTTTGATGAAACCGTAGAAGTCTATCAATTTTATCTTTTCAAAGAACCAGCTCTCAATTTCAGTTGATAATTTTGTGTTTTTTTAGGCTTAATTTTGTTTCTACTCCGTTCATTATTTCCTTCTACTCACTTTGGGCTTTGGTTATTCTTTTTATATTCCCCTTAGATGAAAATTTAGATCATTTAGTTTGGTTTTTCTTGTTTATTGAGGTAGACCTGTATCACTATAAATTTCCCTCTTAGAATTGCTTTGGCTGTGTTTTACAGATCTTGAGTCACTGTGGTTTTATTTTCATTGGTCTCAACGAATCTTTTGATTTCTTCCTTGACCTCGTTTTTAACTCATTCATTGTTTAGTGGTATGTTATTTAGCCTCCATGTGTTTGTTTTTAGTTTCCTTGTAATTGATTTATAGTTTCATACTATTGTAATTGAACACGATGTCTGGTATAATTTCAGTCTTCTTAAATTTACTGAGACTTATATCTTATGGCCTAACATATGGTCTAGCCTGGAAAATATTCCACTTGCCCTTGGTTTAAATGTCCTAACACTGTCAATTAAGTACACCTGATTTAATGTGTCATTTAAAGCCACTGTTTCCTTGTTGATTTTCTGTCTGGATGATCTATCCACTGATATCAATGGGGTGTTAAAGGCCCCTACTATTACTGTATTACTGTCCATCTCTCCCTCACATCTGTCAATATTTGCTTTACATATTTAGGTGTTCGTACATTGGGTGTGTAGATGTTTACATGAGTTATATCCTCTTACTGAATTGATCTCTTTCGCCTTTTAGCAGGGCTCTGGGTGCAGCCAAATTTTCTCTTTGAGTATGTTGTTTGTGGAGCTAGTTGGGTAGTGCACTGCTGTGGTCTGAGGCTGGCCACCAGATGTGTTGGTTCTGGAGCCTCTTTGGAGGGGCTTTGGTGCAGACAAGGTCAGCTGCAGGCTTGGGGCTGCCTGATGAGAGCTACAGAGTGACCTGTGGTTGGTTGCCATTGGGCTTGGAGGTGGCTACACTAAGAACCAATTCTAGCTGCTACTGGTGCCAGGCTTGGGACCATTTGGTGGGAACCATAATGTGAACTGAGGCCAGTGATGACTTGTACTGGGTTGGTGGCTGCTTTGTTGAAACCATGTCCCAAGTCAACACTGGATGCAGCTTATACCAGGCTTTTGGCCACCTGATGAGTTAAAATACATGTTGAGACCAGCTGCCACTTGTGTCAGGCTTACGGTTACTTAGCAAGAAGTACAAGACATGCCAAAGCCAGCTGCTGCTTTTGGGGTATTTGTAGACCTTTGAGGGATTTTAGGAAAGTCCATGGTGCCAGCAGAGTCAGGCCACTTGTGTGGAAGCAGCTAGGGCCAGGTACATAAGCTGGGTGGGGCGGGGTCTCAGGGAGTCACCAGGGCTGGGAGAACTGTGTTAGCCAGGTTGATGGAGAGCTCACATTTAGTGCCCACCTGCACGTGCCAGCTGGGTTGGGGGAGTCAACAAAGGATCAATGGTGACTGCCAGGGCTTCTGTCCCCAGAGAGAGCTGCTCTGCCCTTCCAGCCATAGCCCTAAAGCTATTGAATTCAGTTCCTCCCCATATGTCCCTGGAGCTTTTTGAGCTGTTGCTTTTGCAGCAGAGACCACAAGTGAGTCTGTGAACGAGCGAGTCCATGCAGGGCCCCTCAAAATGAGGGCCTGGGACTCCAGCAGCCCTCCATCTCACTCAGATGCTGTCTCCTTCAGTCTTCACAACCAGATGTTATGGGGACTCCTCTTCCTGACACTGGTGACCTGGGCTGGCAAGCCAGGTGTGGCGCTGGGACCCGTCACTCCTCAGGGATGACCCCCGCAGCTGAGATATTCGACCCGATTCTTAATGCCACACCTGGGTGAGGGGCTTGCCAGCCCCATGACTCCCCTCCTCCTACGGTCTTAGCGTGATGACTTCTCTGTATCTTGATAGAGCTTTTTTGTTCAGCGAGTCCTCAGGGGTCTCTCAACAATGGCAGTTCTATGGTTGTACTTTTGATGTCGTGGGAGGAGGTTAGCATAGAGTTTACCTACTCTGCTCTCTTGACTGGAAGCCGTAAGTAAATTTTACAATGAAAATATTGGAAAGACTTTTGGAAATTTGCGACAATTTGAAAAATTGCAGATAAACCACGTGGTATAGGAATATTGAAAAACAAGAAAAAGTTAGGTATATCATGAATGTATCTATATAGATATTAGTGTGTGTTATCATTTACTACCATTAAACATGCAAAAATCTATTATAAAAAGTTAATTTATCAAAACTTACATAGTACATGGCATCATTTGTCATCAAGAGAAATGTAAACAAACGTAGAGATGCAGTACTAAATTGTAACTGTATAACATTAACTATATACCTACGATACTACTGTAACTTTGGAGCCCCCTCCTATTGCTTTTGAGCTGAGCCCATGTGTTACGATGACCCGCTCGCAATACCACACGATGCTGACCATCTCCGTGAGAGCAGTTTCATCTCTCCAGCAAAGTTTGCATCATAGTGAAATGTCTGTCATCTCTGGCGGTTCTTGCATATTTTTCATAACGTTTAGTGTAACGCTGTAATGACGCCACGGGACCCATACGAAGCGCCACTGGTGATGCTGGAAGCCCTTCCAAGAAGCAGGGAAAAGTCACAACGTTACAAGAAGAAGCTGAATTGCTCGCGATGTACCTTACATTGTGGTCTGCAGTTGTGGTTGCCTGCCATTTCAAGATAAATGTATCCAGCATAATGACCATCGTAAAAAAAAAAAAAAGAAGAAGAAAAGGGAATTCGTGAAGCCATCATTGCAGCTATGCCAGCAGGTAAGAAAACCTTGCACGTTTTGTGAAATACTTTGTTATTCAGCACCTTGCTTTGAAAAATGCGGCTTTTATGTAGGTGCAGGATCGCTCTGTAAGAAAGGCATAGCTATTCTCCAATATGATTTGAGAAAAAGCAAAGTCGTTATGTGACAACTTAAAGCAAAAGGAAGGTGATGGACCTACAGCTGGAGAATTTAAGGCCAGCAAAGGATGGTTTGATAATTTTAGAAAGAGGCTTGGCTTAAAAAACATGACAAGCTACCAGGAGAAGCAGCTTCTGACAACCAAGAAGCAGCTGAATAGTTCCCAGATGCCATTAAGAAAATGACTGAGGAAGAAGGCTATCTGCCTGAACAGGTTTTAGAAGCAGATGGAAGTGCCCTATTCTGGAGGGGAAAATATCACAAAAGACACTTGTACTAAGGGAGAGAAGCAAGCATCGGGATTTAAGGCAGGAAGGGGTAAGCTGAACCTATCATTTTGTGCATGTGCAGGAAGGGGTAAGCTGAACCTATCATTTTGTGCATGTGCAGCCAGGTTTAGGAGCAGCATTGCCCTTGTCCACAGCACCACTAACTCCCAGCCTTAAGGGGAAAGATAAACAAGAGCCACCAGCATTTTGGTTGGACCATGAGCAGGCCTGGACAAGAACTCTTTCTCTGGATTGTTCCTCTCGATGCTTTGTCTTGAAGTCAGGAATTACCTGCAAGGGACTGACTTTTAAAGTCTTTTTGATATTAGACGATATCCAGAATGCCATGAATTCAACACCAACGGTGTCATAGTGGCCCACTTGTCCCCAAACACATTGTCTCTAGTTCAGCCTCTAGGACATAAGGCTCATTAAATACGATCTCTAGAGAAAGGGCTGTCAAGGCTCTGGAAGAGAACCCCGACAGAGAGAACGTCACGAAAATCTGGAAGGATTACACCGCTGCGGATGCCATCACTGTGGCAGAAAAAGCCGTGAAAGCCACCAAGCCCAAAGCGATACATTCCTGCTGGAGAAAACAGTGTCCGGATGTTGTGTAAGATTTCATATTTACGACAGAGCCGTTCAAGGAAATCTGAGATTGTGGATATGGCAAAGAAGGTGGGGGGTGAAGGGTTTCAAGATATGGATCTTGGAGAAGTTTAAAGGATAATAGACACCATACAACAGGAATTAACAGAAGACGACATGATGGAGATGAATGATTCTGAGCCAGCACCAAAGAGGACGACGTGGAGAGGAAGCAGTGACAGGGAACAGATGACTTTAATCAATTTGGCAGAAGAGTTCTGATTATTTGAGATCACTCTGACATCTTTTGTGGCACGGAACCTTCTGGGATATGAGCACCGAGGCTAACGCAAACGGCGGCAGGAGTGGAAACTCATAGAGCATTTTAGAGAAATGAAAATGTAAAAATGTCAGACAGAAACGACTATGTGTTTCCGTAAAGTTACACGAGGTGTGCCTGCCTCTCCTGCCCTGCCCTTTAATTCCCACATCTCTGCCGCCCGAGAGAGCATGACCAAGCCTTCCTCTTCGTCCTCTTCCTCAGCCTATTCAACGTGAAGATGGGATGCAGACCTTCACGATGATCCGCTCGCATTTAGCGAGCAGTGAATAATCATCACGCCTTACACTTAATTAACTTACTTGTTGTGTATGTGTTTCTGTGTGAAGAGCTAGTGACTGGCAAGAACTGTCTGAAACGTTTTCACGTCATCATTATCGCCCAGGTACTCATCGTGTGTATGACTTGTCCTAAAGCAGACAGCCTATCCTTACACAGGTTTGATGTGAGTGATAGTTCATATAAAATTAATAATGTCTTTGTTTCTTACTGTTTTCTAACTTTACTTTCAAAGAATTACATTACCATAAAGTATGCTTCTCACACTCTCTCATAATTGGAGAAACGGCATATCAACATATCATCATAGGTGTTTTTTAAAAAACTGTAACAACGTATCCAATACTGTATTATGACTATGACCGTAATAGTGTAGGCTGTAAAAATTTTATAATGATTCATTCATTAGTGTGGAGGCTAAGCTACCATGAAGCAATCATATTGATTACACTAGGCTACTACAATACAGTAATCATATTGCTGCTGCTTCGTTATCAATGCATGAATCATTATAGCTGTATGTAAATGGTTTTGCACATTATCTTTCTATTTTTGATGTCTGCTGTTAGTAATACATATAAAATCTACAGTGTTTTGTATCATATAAGACAATATTGATAGAGATCCTGGCAGATGATTCATTTGTAACAGCATAAACTGACGGTATTGTTAAATACAGTAGAGTACATGTAAATGTATTTTCTCATGGTTTTCTAAACATTTTCTTTTCTCTAGTTGTATTATAAGAATACGTTATATAATGCATATGACATACAAAATATGCGTTAACTGATGGTTTGTTATTGGTAAGGTCAACAGTAGGCTTTTAGTTACGTTTTTGGGGTCCGTGAGTTATACATGGGTTTTGGACTGCGTGGTGCCGATGCACTTGACCCCCCATGTTGTTCTAGGGTCAGCTGTGTGCATGCGTGCATCTATATACATACATACATAACAATCATCCCTATATTCTATTGTAAATATATTTTCACACTACTGATAAACTTGACTTTTGATGCTCAAGTATAGTGTTTAGTAAAGGTGAAACACGGGAGCACCCATGGGTGTTTCAGCCCAAAGATACAGTACACATTAAGGATATAAATATATTATGGAATTTATCTTGTTTTGTAATGTTGCCTGAAGCTGAAAAAACTATGAAGCGTTTTAGAAGCTTAGATAGTTTAACATTTCAATGACTTTAGAGAATACTGTTTTCTAACTATTTGAGCAGGTATAAAAATAAATTTTAACCTTTATGTAGAAAAAGTATTAAGTGCTATGGAGATAATCCTTGTATTAAAAAATATTTTCTGCTAAGTAAGCACAAGATTATATAGCTTAAGTGGTTTTATCATATATCTTTTCTGTCATATGGACTATAATTTGGAGACAGAGAAAAGATTTACGTCTAGCTGAAGTCTAGACGTGGCACTCACATTGAGCTGGTTCATGAATTTACATATCCATTTAACAAATACGTGTTAACCATTTAGTATATGCATTAGGTATGATATAATGTTGCACATGGAAGCAGGCCTAATACTTTTCTTCATTGGACTTACAATTAAATGGGGTAGACAGATATTAATTAAATAATAACACAACTAAATGTGAACATATTTTTCCAAAAGAGGGAAACATGATCTCAGCCTACTCAGAGATCATGAGTGGGAAACAGGTCCAGACAAAGAAGATTTAACTGAGGGAACTGCAGGCTGGCCTAGGGGTACAGAGGTGATACTGAAGACTATTCTTGGCACAGGCAACCAAGGAGCAGAGTTTGGAGCCAACGTGACTAGAGAACAGAGCTAGGTAGGAGATGAGGGCAGAGATGGGGCATTAGAAAACCCCGCAGACCTAGAACCAGCGTGTTTTATGGAGTATGGGATACGATCAGATTTTTGTTGTTGCTGGAAACATTCATTCTGATTGGACGGAGAACAGAAAGGGGAGAGT
>NW_011888900.1:3071830-3073927 GCF_000151845.1 Pteropus vampyrus
AGAACTTAGCTTTTTGATAACTTTGTTTTTTAACTCTTTGCTGTTCTTAAATCTGCATAAATAGTACTAAAAATCTGTTAATTAGGCAAAGTATTTTACCTTCTCTGCCTGTTTCCTCTTTTCCAAATTGGAGATAATAAATAGAACTTAGCTCAAAGGAACGACCTCATAGTGACTTAATGAAGGTTAAGTGTGTTTATATTTGTAAAGTGCTTAAGTAGTGCCATACATATCATTTTGTTTTGTTAAATGCATGTGCTGTGAACTTCTTTGATAAAGTCAGAAAATTCAGTTCCTATTCCTTTGTGTTGTGCGAAACTTTGAGTCATATAACTGGGGCACAGAAAGAAAGTTCATGTACTCACATGGGATTTTGACAAATCAAATCAAAAGAAGTTATTTGATATCTATTCTATTTATTGAATGATAGAAAAAAAGAGAGATTGGACCTATTCTTGAGGGGCTTAACATATATGGCAAAGGTAGTAAAATAGAGTGTGAGGAATACTCTTTTTACAGACTGACTCCCAAATATTTGTCTTCCTACATGCTTATACTAGGCTCTGAGATGATATTGGTTTAAAAAAGAGATTAAGATAAGATCACTACTCTCAAGGTGCTTTTATATTTGAGTAAAGCAAACAAACATATTTATAACTTGTGATACGCGCCACAAAGGAAATACACCATGATAAAAAATTATGGTGTGAGGGGTATGCAATTTAATCAGTGAGGGACACGTTTGTAATTAGTGGAAAGAATGATGGTGTCGTTCTTTCTCCTGGGTGAGTGGAGGCTCAGATAGCCTGACACCTGAGGTAAGCAGGTATCAGCACCATGCCTTGCTCTGTGGGCTATGGGAACCATTTAGATTATATGTAAGTACATTTGGTGCATAGGAAATACTGAAAGCAAAGAAATAATTTGTTTTGAAAAGTGAAACGGAGGGAAAAGCAGGGCTACTAGTGCAGTCAGGCTGTGACCAGAGAAGGATGTTGTTGGAGGTGACATCTGTCATTTAGCAAATCTGGATCTATGCGCTATAGAATCAGAGAGAGATGCAGGTCCCTAGTAACAGAAGGCCACAATTTGAACTTGTACACATGAACCCGTTGCATTATTTATAGTGACAAGGATAAGTAAATATTTGTAATTGATAACATCCAAATGTGTGATTGAGATAAATTAGTTATCAACTACAGCATCTTATATTTTCACTGAATTTTAACAAAGTATCCTTGAAATCTCTACGGCAATATTTTCTCTATATTTAGAAATATTCTAAAAATTATAGAGTCTTTTTTTCTTGAAACTTTACATAGCTCCAGGACTATTAACTTGAAAATATAATTTGAAAACTTTTAACCTGGCCATATCCATTTTGTACAAAAATTAAATAGGTGGATCTCAGAAAAATGGCCTAAAACTGTATAATCTTACGAAATGGAAAAATCAGGGTCTAATAGACATACTACTCATGGATAATGACAAAATAAAATCCAACGTTCTTTTCCGCTAATGAGCACATTCAAGTCATTCACGAGTTCATTCGGCATGCAGGTATGGCATGCCTTCGATGTAGCCAATCAGCATTTTATGAAGTGCTATGTATAAATGATAAAGCTATGCTCAGGGGACCAGGTCAAGATGATGGAGGAGGCAGACGATGAGCTCAACTCTTCCCACGAACGCACCGAAATTACACCGCCTAAATATAGAGCAACAGTCACTGAGAACTATCTATAACAATATAAAGAGGAAGCCATGTTGAGTAGAAGGGGCAGGGACACGGTCCTGTCCCCAACCTGCGGTGTGGTGATTCAAAAATGGGAGGCCCTGGGTGTCCCTTCCGAGGGACCAAGGGTCTGAGCCTCATACAGGCTCTCCCACCAGGACATATGTGTGGGAAGGAGTCCTCACCATGTCTGGCATTGAAAACCAGTTTGAGTCAGAGAGAGAAACGGTCATGGGAGACGCTGCTCTTAAAAGCTTGTGCACAGACTCACCTGCTCCAGCATCTCCTGGGTCATATGGGAAGGGCAGGGCTTGGTGCGAACTCTCTCTGGAGACAGAAGTACTGGCAGGTGCAATTGTCTT
>NW_011888900.1:3073977-3076442 GCF_000151845.1 Pteropus vampyrus
TTTCACACTACTGATAAACTTGACTTTTGATGCTCAAGTATAGTGTTTAGTAAAGGTGAAACACGGGAGCACCCATGGGTGTTTCAGCCCAAAGATACAGTACACATTAAGGATATAAATATATTATGGAATTTATCTTGTTTTGTAATGTTGCCTGAAGCTGAAAAAACTATGAAGCGTTTTAGAAGCTTAGATAGTTTAACATTTCAATGACTTTAGAGAATACTGTTTTCTAACTATTTGAGCAGGTATAAAAATAAATTTTAACCTTTATGTAGAAAAAGTATTAAGTGCTATGGAGATAATCCTTGTATTAAAAAATATTTTCTGCTAAGTAAGCACAAGATTATATAGCTTAAGTGGTTTTATCATATATCTTTTCTGTCATATGGACTATAATTTGGAGACAGAGAAAAGATTTACGTCTAGCTGAAGTCTAGACGTGGCACTCACATTGAGCTGGTTCATGAATTTACATATCCATTTAACAAATACGTGTTAACCATTTAGTATATGCATTAGGTATGATATAATGTTGCACATGGAAGCAGGCCTAATACTTTTCTTCATTGGACTTACAATTAAATGGGGTAGACAGATATTAATTAAATAATAACACAACTAAATGTGAACATATTTTTCCAAAAGAGGGAAACATGATCTCAGCCTACTCAGAGATCATGAGTGGGAAACAGGTCCAGACAAAGAAGATTTAACTGAGGGAACTGCAGGCTGGCCTAGGGGTACAGAGGTGATACTGAAGACTATTCTTGGCACAGGCAACCAAGGAGCAGAGTTTGGAGCCAACGTGACTAGAGAACAGAGCTAGGTAGGAGATGAGGGCAGAGATGGGGCATTAGAAAACCCCGCAGACCTAGAACCAGCGTGTTTTATGGAGTATGGGATACGATCAGATTTTTGTTGTTGCTGGAAACATTCATTCTGATTGGACGGAGAACAGAAAGGGGAGAGTAGATGTTAGAAAAGCAGTTAGGATGTTGTTGCAGCAGTAAAAGCATCATGTTGACCTGAATTTCTGGTTTTAGAATTCAGTTTCATAACATTCAAGTCAACATTTTCTCAGTACCCGGTGTGTAGGAAAGAGAGCTGGGCATGGGAAAACCATAAGGAGACAGCTCAAACTCTGTAGGCTGTATATACACCACAATGCAACCCGTATGAGATGGTACATAGGTATCCGCGATACATAGGTAAAGAAGATGGTACATAGGTATCCGCGATACATAGGTAAAGAAGCATGCAGGCTGGAGCAACCATGCTCCCAAAACTGCAAGAAAAAAAAAATGTTGAAAAATATAGAAGCATAAAACACATACCATACTATAAGTTAGTGGGCGCCTTCATTCTGAGTTTTGCTGTGGTCTGTGACAGATATATATCCAGACATTTAAACTGGAATATGGTTTTTGTGTAGTCATCTTGGAAGTATTTTAGTCCTATGCATCTGACCAACTCCCCAGAGGTCACCATGGCATCACTGGCCCCCACAGTTAAGAAGCCCAAATCTGCACTACCGTCATCAAGTGCCTTATCTTAAAGATGGCAGGCACTTTAAAAGTCATCCAGATTTGCTCCAAAAGAACTTACAGTGTGGTTCTCAGCTCGGCACCTTATTGTCTTGCTGAATCCCCTGCATCGAATGAATTCTCTATGCTTGCAAATGTCAGAAGTCTCAACATCTAGTTTTGGTATCCTGAACTAGACAGAATTCTGTGGACGTGGTACAAGATGGTACCACTGCTAGATAAGGCTACTTATAGTAAAGAGGGACTACTTACCTTAATGTATTTTAATTATATTTTACATAGTTCAAATGTTGAGTCTGGGGTTTATTTAAAATTACTCAATTATGTGAGCTACCGTCAAGCCCCATCTTTTCCATCCTAAAACTCTGTAAAAGGTTTTTGTTGTAAAACCAATTGCAAGACTTTATATGTATACACTTGTTAAATGCCACTTAAAGTTTAAACCCCTTGTTTAGAGACTGCCATCAAAATGTTAAAGCCTAAATTTCATTTAACAATATATTGTACTGACCACTAATTTGCTAAAACTATAAGCCTGTAAGGACAGTGATTTTATTTTGCACAAATGTATTTTAAGCACAAAGAATAAGCAAGGTACTATGACTGGAGGTATGCAAATAGCTCTTGTCATTAAGAAGTTTAATATTTTGTATAAGAAATCAATTATATAAAAATATAAAGCATTTGCTATGAAAATATGTATGGGAAGGTATATTCTAGCCAGGATATCTAGAGAAAAATCTCATAAAAGATGACACTGAGGTAAGACTTGAAGGATAAGCCAACTTTTTTCTATGGTCTATGTGAAAAAAATCAACTAGTCCTAAAACAGTTGCATAAATAGTCATTATCCAACATGGTAGCCACATGTGGATACTGAGTAGGCTATTATGAACTGAGATGTGCCTGCCCTAAGTA
>NW_011888900.1:3078197-3104047 GCF_000151845.1 Pteropus vampyrus
TATTCCCCTGAAATACTGCCCAGTCCAATCCACTCATCCCAAACGGCTCCAAACTTGCCAAACATGGTGACCTGCCTCAACTTGCAAAGGAACCTTTTCCCCCAGCAGTCCCAAGCCTGAATGAGTGGCAGCTAGACTCAGCTTGCATCATAGCTACTACCACATGGCTCTAAGCCCAGTACAAGTGATGACCAGCCTTGGCTGGCATCATAGCTACTACCAAGTGGCCCTGACCTTGGCACCAGTGGCAGCCAGCCTTGGCCTGTGCCAAAGCCCCTCCCAAGATGCTCCAGATCTGACATACTTGGTGATGGCTTTGGCATGCACTAGAGCCCCACCCAAGCAGCTCCACAGCTTACACACCTTACAGCCAGCCTTGACCGGAAACACAGCCCCTCCAAACTGACTCTACTCCTTGGGGCCAGCAACCTAAAGTCCCAGGAGGAGAAGAGAGACAGAAAACCTATTTAAAGAAATAATGAGTAAAATCTTCCTTGATTGCTTGTAGGAAACAGACATCCAAGTCCAGAAAGTAAGGAGAGCCACAAACAAAATGAACTCAAAGAGGCCCACACCAAGCAACATCGTAATTAAAATACCAAAAGTTAAAGTAGCAACAAAAAGACTAGTTAAAGGGAATCCCCGTAAGAAAATCAGCTTCATTTTTAACAGAAACTTTGCAGGCCAGAGAGAATGGCCCAATATATTCAAAGAGAAGAAAGAGAAAACCTACAAGTAAGAATCTTCAACCCAGTGGTCCATAGCCTTTCTGGCACCAGGCACTGGTGCTCCTGTGAGAATCGAACGCCTGATGAGCCGAGGTGGAGCTGAGGCGGTGATGCTGGTGCTGGGGAGCGGCTGCAGATACAGATGAAGCTTTGCTCGCTTGCCCGCTGCTCACCTCCTGCAGTTCCCAACAGGCTGTGGACCCATACTGGTCCCTTCTTGGCTCTATCACTGGTAAATATCCATGGCTGGGGGTTGGGGACCCTTGCTCTACCTAGAGAGGTTATCATTCATAATTGAAAGAGAGAAAAAGTTTCCCAGACCAGCAAAAAACGAAAATTCATCACCACTAAACTGGCATTACAGGAACTGTTAAAGAGACCTAAGAGGAAAAGGCCAACACTAAAAATAAGAAAATATAAGAAAAATATTACTGATAAATGCCAACACTTAATGAAAGTAGTGGATCAACCAATAATACATCTAGTATGAAGATTAACCCCAAAGTAGTAAGATCACATATATAATAATAAAATAGGGGACATATACACACACACTTGAAATATGTAAGTATGATGTCAAAAACATAAATGTGGGGGGTGAGTAAAAAATGTAGTGCTTTTAGAATGCATTCAGGTCTAAGCAACTATCAACTTAAAAAAGACTGCTACAAACGTAACGTTATATATGGCTCTCATGGTAACCAAAAACCTATTATGGATGCACAAAACATAAAGAGGAATCCAAACATACCTCTGAAGAAAGTTGTAAATGCACAAGAAGCAAGACAAGAGAAAAAAGGAGTATAAAACAACCTTAAAACAATTAATAAAAATGGCAACATACATCCCTATCAATAGTTGCTTTAAATGAAATAAACTAATGCTCCAATCGAAAGACACAGGGTGGCTGAATGAGTTAAAAAAAAAAACAAGACCAGTGGATACGCTGCCTACAAGATACTCACTTCAGATAAGACACACAGACTGAAATGAAAACAAAAAAGGCTGAGATAACAATACATCGGGCAAAGTAGACTTTAAAACAGACTGAGAGACAAAGGGTGTTACTCTCACCACGTTTATTCAACCTAGCATTGGACGTCCTAGCCACAGCAATCATACCAGAAATAATTGAAAAGGAAGAGGTAAAACTGTCATGATTCACAGATGACACATTATATAGAAAACCCTAAAGATCCCTTTATTAGAATAAATGAATTCAGTAAAGTTGCAGGATACAAAATTAATCTATAAAAATCAGTGCCATTTCTATATACTAAGATCCCTCTATTAGAATAAATGAATTCAGTAAAGTTGCAGGATACAAAATTAATCTATAAAAATCAGTGCCATTTCTATATACTAACAATAAATTATCAGAAAGAGAAATTAATAATCCCACTTACAATCGCATCAAAAAATAAAATACTGAGGAGTATACTTAACTAAGGAGGATAGATCATGCTCGTGGATCGAAAGAATCGATATTGTTCAAATGTTCATCCATCCTAAAGGCATCTACAGATTCAGTGCAATCTCCATCAAAATAACAAGGGCATTATTCATACAACTAGAGTAAGTGATCGTAAAATTTATATGAAACCCAAATAGCTAGAGCAGCCTTGAGAAAGAAGAACAAGCTGGGGTATCACGCTCCCAGATTTCAAACTATACTATAAAGCCATAGTAATCAACACAGACACACAGATCAATGGAACAGAATAGAGAGCTCAGAAATTAACCCATGCTTATATGATAAATTAATCAATGGCAAAGAAGGCAGGAATATGCAATGGGAAAAAGACAGTCTCTTCAATAAATGGGGCTGGGAAAACTGGACGGATACATGCAAAAACAAAGCCAAATCATATTCGTCTAGCATATATAAAAATAAACTCAAAACGGATTAAAGACTTGAATGTAAAAAACAAAACCATAAATCTTCTAGAAAAACCATAGGCAGTAAACCCTTTGATATCAGTATTAGCGATATATTTGTTTTCTGACTGTCTCTTCAGGATAGGGCATCAAAGGCAAAATAAACATTGGGATTATATCCAACTGAAGCTATTTTGCATAGTGAAGGAACCACAGACAAAACGAATCGACAACTCACTAAATGGAAAAAGATATTTACCAATGATAGAGCCATGAAGGGATTAATATCCAAAGTATATAAAGAACTAATACAACTTAACATTAAAAAAATACAAATAAAAAAATGGGCAGAGGATCTGAACAGACACTCTGCAGAGAGGACATTCAGATAGCCAGCGGGCATATTTAAAGAGGCTCAACGTCATTAATCATCAGGGAAATGCAAGTCAAACCACAGTGAGATATCACGCGGCACCTGTCAGAATGGCTGTTATCACAAACAAGTGAGTGCTGGAGAAGCCGAGTGGGAAAGGCACCCCTCATGCACCGCTGGTGACAACGCGGACTGCTGCAGCCACCTTGCAAAACAGTGTGGAGGCTCCTCCGAACGTTACAAATAGAACTACCACGCGATCCAATAATTCCACTTCTGGGTATTTGTCTTAAGAACACGAAAACACTAGTTTGAAAAGCTATCTGCATCTCTGTGTTCGCTGCAGCACTGTTTACAAAGAGCAAGGGATGGAAGCAACTCAGTGTCCATCGATAGAAGAATGGATACAGATGACGATACTTGCACGCACGCGTGCACACACACACTCTGGAATATTACTCAGCCATAAAAATAACCTTGCCATTGGCAACGACATGGATGGACCCAGAGAGTTTTATGTAAGTGAAGTCAGTCAGAGAAAGACAAATACCATATGATTTCATTTATATGTGGATCTAAATAAAAACAAAACAGAAACAGGCTCATAGATACAGAAAACAAATGACGGCTGGCAGAGGGGAGGGGGTCAGGAGATGGGTGAAAAACGTGAAAGGAAATAAGAGGTACAAACTTTTTATATAAAAAAAAAAGACACAGGAATGTAATGTACAGCGTAGGGGAAAAAGTCGTTATTACCGTAATAACTTTGTATGGTGACAGATGGTTACTAGAATTATTGCAGTGATCATTTCATAAGGAACATAAATGTTGAATCACTGTGATACACCTGAAACTAATATAATATGACATGTCAACTATACTTGAATGAAAAAAAAAAAATAATGCTCAAGCCCTTCCTCCAAAAGCAGACGTCTCCTGTAGGAGATAGACACAAACTAATGAAAAAGGCAAATCAGCCATGAAGAATGCTCCAGGACTGTTATACACAAGCTGTCATGAGGCGCACAGGCACCAGACCCAACCTGGACTCAGAAGCAAAGGAAGTGAGTTTTGAATACAAAAGGGAGTTATCACTTGCGGATTCTGGGGAGGGATATTCAGGCAGAAAGAGCAAGACCGTGTACGAGCGGGCAGGACAAAGTGGAATGAGTCTGGGAAAGAACAATGCATGCGATTTGGCTAACACGCTGTGGGGGAACTGGGAGGGAGCAGCTAGGTCACAGAAATTGGGTGATTTTAGTCTGCAGGCAACGGGGAGCCATGGAAATCTTACTTTAAGCTGAAGTGTGTCCCAATCCCGTCTGCTTCTAAAAAGCTTACTGCGTGGTACTGATGGATTGGATCTGATGGAGACTGGAGAAATTGCCATAATTGAGGAGGGCAAAGACAGACCCTGGACCAAATCAGGTGCAACGTCAAGGGGGAGAGAGGAATAGACTGAAGCATCTACAGAGTAAAATTAACAGTACTTGGGGACTGATTGGCTATGGGGGATGAAACAGAAAAGTGAAGGCTGCGTCTACTCAAAAAAACAAAAAACAAACAAACAAAAAACACCCTATAATTAGGAACTAAATAGAGGAAAGAGGCAGGAATGCAGGGAAATGGTTCGATATTTGCTAATTCCATTCAGGTTTCTGATGTCAGCAGTCAGTCCCATAGACCGATGGCTGTGTTCTCCCAGGTCTCCAGTAACAGATCTTCACCAGAGATTGGCCAGCGGGCTGCACAAAGCAGACACTGCTCTCTATGTCCCAAGACAGAGAAAACTTTCCTTACAACTGGAATTATCCCTCCTTTCCCCCTAAACAAGATTCACAAAGCTCCTCTCCATTATGTGAGTAAGAATGGTTTCATATGAGTCTCCAGTAAGACAGAGAGAAAAGACACTGCCCACTTTATGCACAAAGATAATTGGTATATTACATTTCGGTTGTACCGAAGTATCATTTCAAATTTAACATACACGATTCTAAATGTGTTCTCTCAAGGCTGGGAGTAATTGGAGGATAATTTAAATCGGAGTTACCCAAAGATGTGGTAAAGCCGCTGTATGAAACAGATCAAAGATACCGCTGCCTCTAATGTGGCAGACCTGGGCTGCAGTGCCCACAGGCCATGGGCATGTCCTGGAGACACAGCTCTTTCAAATCGAGAAACACATAGGGAAAAATACCTTAGAAAGGGTGTCCGGAAGGCAGTCTCGTCTGTGTTTGGGTCCTGGCGCTGACATCCTATAACTGGGTGCATGTTTTCTCTAATTTATAGTTTTCTCATATAAAAAGCAAGCATAATAATACTACTTAGTAATACCTGTGTAGAAAGTGTTATTAGAATTACATTATACAATGTTTGTAAAGCACTTAGCTAATGTCTCGCACTTAGTATGAGCTCATTAAATGTAATGCATTTTCTCCCACGCCTCGCATTTCCCTGAAAGGATCACATCTGCTACCACACATTAGCCCCTGCTGTCCCCCGGCACGGTCACTAGGGCTGCTATGCCAAACGTGTCCTATTCTACGCTGTGATGGGGATCGGTCTTTTACCCACCATTATCGTTTTTTTTCTCAGCAATCTGATAGATGATAGATTTTTCACTATCACTTACATAACCAGGAATTTTTTTTTTTTTTCCTGTCGAACAAAATCACGAGTGGCCACAGTCACAGGAAAGAAAATATAGTTCAGCATTTGGTAGATCGGGGAAGAAAAGAGAAAAGATGCATGGCAGCTACATGTCTAGCTGGCCTCCTTGCAGTAAGCAGCGGTGCCCACAGATGCCTCATGAAACCTGAAGCTGGGCCCGGCTAACTAATTGTGCCTGAAGGGCCAAGAGGTGGAGGGAATGTTACAGGACTTCACTTGTGTGGATCTAAAGGTCCAACTGGAGGAAAAGGCAAAACTTGATACGATAAATTCCGGGACACTTTTCGTGAGCAGGATAAAAGCTTCTTTGTCTATACAACGGAATCTAGTTGTGCTATCCTCTGAATAAATCTACAACATTTCATATTGAAACCATATCTTAAAACAACTGAAATCCTTTCTCTGATTATCTCTAAAAGGACACTGAAGTAAGAATTTAATGTATCAGTCATTCGCGGAATTTTTTAAGTGTTTTCATCCTGGTTGAAAGATAACTGTATATCAATAATTCAACTGATTAAAATGCATGATGAACATAGTGTTAGAGTTGGGGACAAAATACATTATTCAAGCGTTAGAATACAAGCGTATCTTGCCAAATATGAGTGAAATTTTTATGCATGAAAAATAATTATTGAGGCATCTGACTGACAACTTTATCAGGAACCTTGAATGTGATGATAATGTCCCCTTCGAGTTGTACTCATTGTAAAGAAAGGAAACCTCATGTTCTAATCTGGGATCATCTCTTCATTTCAGATTCCAGGTGCGAGGAAGTTAAAGAGGTGAACGTAAGACTGAGCACGAGCGAAATCCGGAGTTCACCCATAAAGCTGGAAGCACAGCGACCGACGGAGCCACAAATCCAGCCTCGGAAACCACGGGACCGATTCCGCGTTCGGGGAGCGTCGGGGCAGCCCCTTCTGTTGTGTGACGAGTAGCCTCACCTGTCACATCACCAGAACACACACTGCCATGTAGTAAAGCACTCTTTTCTGAGAACCCTAAAGCCCAGATGCTTCTCAACTGTCATCCTGAAACTGAACTCGATTCTCAAGTTGTTCTTCCCCATTCCCACCTCTTCGCCTCGCTCTTCTCTAGCGATATTTGCTCAGAGGCCTGAAGAGGTTTGAGTTACACATCCTGATACTCAGTGTCTAGAAATGAGAGTCCTACCGCTGCCAGAGGTGGTATAAGGAACGGGTCATGTGTGCACCACGAATCAGGCTGCACACAGGCTGTGCACGCGGCAGCACCCCGTGGGCACTCGACGCCCATCACGAAAACCCAGAGTCGATAATAATAGTAAATACAGGAGACAGGACAAAAAAGAGCAAGAAAAATCCTGACGGTCTGCTTCTAAAGACTTAGGAAATAAGACTCAGACCCACTTCTGAACACGCTAACCTTAGAACGCACTGGTTAGTGGGAGAGGCCCTACAGGAAACGGAAGCTGTAGGCAGGAGCCCAGGCTCCAAACGGTATTTTAGTATGACAGGAGCGGTTTTGACATATTTTTTGTAGACTTGCTGAAACTTTAAAAAACTGAATAAAATGCAGAACATAAAAACCTGATCCTTAAAAGTGGAAAAGGCATTCTTAATCTGGAGTCTATTTAAGGAAAATGTTCAAATTTAACAAAGATTAGTCATGCTTAAATTTTGACAAAATCTCCCAAATCTACCATCTCACCATGATACATGTATACACACACTCACATATATGTCGTATGCAAGACTGAAATCTTATAAAACTAATTCACTTTCAGTAACTGCTAGCTAATGATTCTTAACTAATTAGAATCATCAAGCAACACAAACTGCAATGAATCTCTAAGTCACAGGTGAAAATATTCTCTGAAAATGAAGCAGGCTTCATTAGATAGATAACCTTTTAAAAAAAAATCAAACATTAATTAACTGTTGGGTATGAATATATTCTGGGGAATACAATCTTATCCCTTTAAAGTGTAATCTAAATTATTTTGTGATGAACTGGTCGAGTTCAGAGTCATCTACTTACCATCTACCTATCTCCTCATTTTTTTCTGACCACGTTTTTGAGCTAAAGACACTGCCATTTTAAATACTAAGGAAAATATCTTCTTATCTAGGTTATTCAGCTATTACAAAACAAATACGCAATTTACATCTTTACTATTACATTTTGGAACCCGGTAGAGGAATAAAAAGTACTTTGCAATGGTTCCATCTTCTCCAAAATTTATTCTAGGCCTCACATTCTAATCAAGCTTTCATTGAGAATTTCTTCCCATTTCTAATGAATTTCTGCCATGTGAAGCTATATGAAAAAAAAACTCTATTCCCTTTTAGATTTATTTGATTTTCTGAAGTTATTGACGATAACTTCCATTTGGTATGAGGTCATTTACAGTATATTAGTAAGTAAGGCTTAGCTTGGTTAATAGGTTGAGAACTTGCTTCATCAATAACACTTAAAATTTATGACATGTTCACTTTATGGTAGGCACATGAATTAAGTCTAATTCTATTATTTTTCCCTGCTAGATTGAGAAGCCAGACTTAGAAAAATTAAGGTCCCCTAGTGAAGAACAGGCGCATGTCAGGGCAGTAACAAACGCTAGGCTTACCTAATCCCATAAATCCTGTTTCTAAACACGACACGGCGATGACTCCCATCACTAAGTTCTACTTTGACAAAACTACATTATACGTGGATTTAGAAATTATAGTACATCCCAAGCAGACACATGGTGCAGTGGCAGATGCAATACTGAATGCTTGCTGTCCTTCCTGCAGGAAGTTACGCTGTGAAGGGGAAAGTAGCTAAGGAATAAACCCATTGCCCGATGCCCACGCTGGATGCCTCCCAATTTTTAGAAGGATGTTGCATAATCTCTTATAAAATGGTGATTCTAATAGGAGTTATAAATCTAATTTCAGCACATAATAATCATGGAAGAGGACAGTTAAATATGTTAGCTCTTCCTTGGAAATTATGACTTCTGTACTGCTGAAACTGCAATCCTTTAAAATTTGCAAATAATTATAAAATCCACCTTAAACCTTTTCTGAAAAGAGGTAGAATATAAAACAATTTCTAAAATGAGCATATTATCAACACGACATAGAAAACATTCTTCGTAATATGTCTCCCCTGCAGAGAACTTTCTACAGCCAACGAATGAGATGTGGTAAATTAAAAAAAAAAAAAAAAAGAACTTTAAAAAATTTCAGTTTTAAAGATAAGCCTTTTGCCTTCATTGTTGTTTTAAAAATAAAACTGATATTTTCCTTGAGTTATATTTTAGATGTCCCACCGGAAAGTGCATCATCTCCTTGGGCTGCTCGGTGAGCAAAAAACCCATCGAATAGAATATTTTTCATATGTCCTCAAAAAGGTACTGCTGATAGGATAGGAGAGAGTCGCGCCCCGCCCCGCTCCTGAGACCGCACCGACGGGCGAGGCCCTGGAGCACCTACCCAGCAGGGTGAGCACGCAGGCCAGGATGGCGATCAGGGCGCCGGTGCTGAGCCCCGCAGGCAGCACGTAGGCCTCCGCGTTGCAGGTCTGCGCCACGCCGTCCGCGTCGCAGTCACAGACGCGAATGGTGAGCGTGTTGGTGCTGCTGAGCGAAGGCGAGCCGCTGTCCACGATGAAGATGGGCAGGTAGTACACCGACTGCTCCTGCCTCCGGAAGCCGTTTCTCCGGGTCAGGACCGAGGCCGTGTTGTCTGGGAAGGTAGAAATCGAGGGGTAATACCATCTCTGATGGGCTCGGTCCCGCCAAACTTCGTCCCGCTTGTCACTGGTTTCTTTTGACAGAGAGCCATATTTCCAGATATTGCTTCATTTTAATACATTTGTCATGCTATACGCTTATCACCAGTTATAAAGTAAAACTATGAAAATGTGTATGCAGCACTTAAATTAACTAACTTTGTAAAAATTACGCGTGACACATCGGTTTACTTACGTTAAATTTCAAACTATACTTATAGAAATAATAAAAATCAACAGGTGATTATTTTGGGAGCATCATCAGATAGCATAAATATTTCCAATCCATCTTTTCTTTGACAAATTCCAAGCCCAATATAAAAACAAGTGAAATACACCACCCTTGCTTAATTTGAATTGAGTATGCATAGCTATTCAAGTGAGTAATTATTGTATAGTTTTTAAAAATCCATATTGGTATATATCATTACCAAAATCCATATTGGTATATATCATTACCAAACCTCATGTATATAAACATCGTGTCAGTGATAAAATGAGTCATCTGTGTTCATTTATATTTAATATTTTATTTCATCTAACAATTATAGTAATTATGAAACTTTTAATAATAATCAATGTTTGCATCGTAAAACTATGATTTCTCTACCTAACATAGATTTTTTTATTTGCTAACAATTTATCTAGCTAACTTGTCTTAATTAGCTAATTAGGAATTTATGTGACTCTTTAAATTTACAGCAATTAATAAAAATAAAGGAAGGAAAACCAGGACCAGAGATTCACCCAGTGCGCTTTAATACGGATTTCCTTTCCAAGATATTTACCCAATGTTGCCATAAAAGAATTAACAATTTTCTAATGAAATGGAAAGCTGAAATCTATTCTGTCTCAAAGAGCACAACACAGCAAGCTCACGTGAGACTGCAGAATACACATAACCTGCAATTAAAACGTAAAAGGAATAAAACTTTGATTCTCAGATTTCGTCTGATAGGTTTTTATGTAAACACATCTTTTATTTTAAAATGTATGAATCTGAGAGCCATTTATTTAAAAAAACTACACACGGAGTTATTGAGGGATGCTTTCTTGAGTACGTTTCTATACAGTTCACGCCACACACACGTCTATGTCTTTGCCTCCCAGCCATTCAGATGGTATTCGATGCAGCCTTTTTAAAGTTGTTGATTAGTAAGCTAACATGCCTGACATCAAATAACACACGCACACACACAACATACTGAGGAGCACATGCTGAGATGCCTACTGTGCAAGAGAATTCTATGTTCAGCAAAGAGATCATAAAACTCTTCAGGGTTCGCACGTGCTTCCTAAGATGAAAGCCAACGTAATAACTGACGTTCTACCTACTCCTACGTGTTTTCCTTCAAGGCCTAGGTTAGGGAGCTCCGGACCTAAGGAAGTCTTTCATTTGTGTCCTGAAAATCCAGACATTTTAGTGCACGTGCTGTCCAGCAATCATGGTGGTACTGGATGATGACATATTGGGGAAATATTCATACTCTTCTTAGGAAGATCGAAAATTCCCCTCTCTGAATTTGTGCTAGATGAGTACAGTTGCTGAACATGCCACCCTGGCCAACTATGGGTCAACCAGAGGGTCTGGGATTACCCACGTGGGGAGTGCTAGGGGCACACGATAGCGTTCTCATTAAGCAGGGAAGGGAATCAGGAACAATTCTTTTTGGATTGAATTTTTGAGGCCAAAGGGGCTTGCTTGTCTGCACTAAAGAAGGTGGTGGCTTCAGGTAAAAGCACTTATAGTGTCCATCTCAAGAGCAGGTCTTTTTAGATAAGCCAGTATCTGACTAGCGATTCTATTTCTACATTTCCCCACCCCAAAACCTGATTCACACGTTCAAACTGAAAGAATTATATTTTCTATATTGTCGGGAAAGACTTCTCTTTCTCTCTCTCTCTCTCCTGCTAAATAAATACCTTGAATGGAAACCCATGTGAATATATAAATTTACATTTACACGATACATAGCATGTTCTCAAACTTCCTTTAAAAGTTCCTATATTGTCTATATACTGTTTATATATCTATAATCATACATAGATATAGATCTGTACCTATATCTATATGTACATCCAAGCAAAACCGTTTACTTACAGGTATTTGTAAAAACGTTTCTATCGTGACACTTAGGAAACTGATGAGTATTTACCTTTAAAGCAGAATGATGGGATTTGGGATGATAGGGAGTTCTTTTTTCTTTCTTATTTTTTATTTGCATCAAGAGTATATTTTATATTATTTGGATGCATTACTTTTGTTTTTTAGGTTAAAATAAAAGAATAACTGATGTTAGCATTAAAAACAAAGCCAAAGTTGATTTAGGTTGAAATGTGTGAAGTTCAATCATTTTCTGGATGTCTCAAGTTACACCTATGTAGGACAGTCCTGATTAAGGCACTTAGGCGACCCTCAGCCAATTCGATAATTTAGATAAAGAGCATAATAAACAAATTAGAAAGCAAATGTCTGGGAGAAATGACAGAGAGATGGATCTGGTTTCCCTGCCCTCATTTAGGCCTAAAATATTTAGGTAGCAGCAGCTTCTTCATGACAGTAAATCCACAGATAAAAATGGCGCGAAGGGCTTACTGCCCTTTAATTAAGGTCTCTACTGATACATCAAGAAAAATCCGTCATCGGCATCCCTGAGTGAGCAAAGACTCTGCTCCCTCAGACTCTGCACCGGCTGCCTCCACCAGTGACAGTAATGACACCTTACCTTTGTTGTCTTTCAGTGAGAAGTTGTGGTTATTCGTGGTGTCAGTAGTTAGGCTGAAATAAAACTGGTGTCCACTGGAAGGCTCGTCTTTGTCCACGGCGCTGATTTTCTGGATAACCTAAGGACAGAGGACGAGAATGCGAGTTTCCTATTTTTCACAAGGGCACGTCGGCGTGCTCTGCTGAGTTTCCCGAGGCAGGACAGTGGCTTTACTCCTTGTAAGAAGTACCATCTACCTGAGTGAGCTGGGGGAAGGAGCCGATGTCCTAATATGAACCCAATCTAAAAAGGGCTTTGAGAAACAAATCGTGTCCTTTTCAGAATTCACGTCTGAGTTTACCTTTGTGAACCTCAGAAATAAGCTGTACCGCTTCCATCCTGGTAAAGATCACAAGGCAATGAACAATACGGATGAGTAGCACAGGCCGCACAGAGATTAAACTGCACTTGACTCTCAACTTCAAGGCGCTGCAGCCCTGCTCTGAGGTGGGAAGCAGCCCTGTCAAGCTCAAGGTGCTACGTGCCTCCTTAACAGAGGTTAAGCCCTTAAGGTTCATCACGGCTTTTACAATGTTTACCTTTCTTCCTGAGGGGTTTTCATCATCCCAATTAAACCAGCATTTGAAAGTGCCTTTAATATTAGTTTATGCTACACATCAAAGTGTTACTTTTGCTGAAACATGCTGATGCTATTTCATCTTAAAGCTGGCAGTATTTCAAAGGCAATGGTTGCTGGTTCTTTTGAAAGAATCACAAACTAGAAGCATGGTGTTTGGGAGCTTCTTACCTGCCCTGGCTGGGCATTCTCGCAGACGGTGGTCTCATAGTCCATCGCGAACTCAGGGGCATTATCGTTGATGTCCAGGATAGTGATGGCCACGTAGCCTCTGCCTACTTGAGATGGATTCTCTAATCAAGAGGAAAAGGTTTTATCATTTATTCTCAGAGTAAAGCTGTTATTCCACTGCCTTTTACTCAAACTCTTTAATGCGAGTTTCCTATTTTTCAGGAAACATATTAAAAATTAGAATCAACCAAGAATGTTTGGCTATCCAAAGCATGAGTCTAATAAGGAAAATGGCCAGTCCTCAAAATCTAGAATCATAACACTGTGGACTTTAAAGGGAAGTATAGAAAAATTTGATCCAAATGTCACATATCTGGATCTAGACAGTGTATGCTTTTTTTAGTCCCTGATAAGAAAATTGTTGAAAGAATGACCAAAAACCCATGCATTTCAATATTCTTTGATACTAGAGTTATGTCTATGAATATACATATACAATATATATGTTACATATGTGAATATATATGAATATAATACACATATGACACAATACATTATAATTATGCATCGTTCTTTCAAAGTTTTCTTATCAGAGACTAAAATGTGTTCGATATCAGAATATGCCAATCTGGGCATCTTGGTTAAAGATCAACTTACTAATTTTTGTAAACTATTCAACCAATTTCATATCAGCATAAAGGCATCATGTGAAATATGACCACACAATAAGAAGCTCTCTGAAGGTAATTCGGGCCCATTATATTATAGTCTTTTCTTTTCCTTAACTTCGTATAAGTATAAAATTAATAAATACTAATGTTTCGTGACTTAACGTTCAGGATTCTGTTCAATTGAAAAAATCACCTAATATAATTCGAGTTGAAATGATAACTTTCTGACGACCCATTTTCCGCTCTCAATGGCATCCATCCCAATTTAATTTTAAACCTACAACTTACGGCTCTCCATTGCAAGGACTGTGATATTATGAACAGCATTTGTCTCCCGATCCAAAGATTTGGCAGTTGTAATAACTCCACTGTTGGCATCAATATTGAAGTATCTCTCCAAGTCTGTGTTTCTGTCGATTGAATACCTAATTGAACATTAAAAAAAACCCTTCATTTTTTATTATAATTTGCTAAATTTATTTCATTAATTGCATAGCCAATCACCAAATCCTGTTGACTCCACGATCTGTCATATGAGTAACATAACGGAATGCTTAGTTTAGAACTTCTCCAGTGTTATAGTTGGTTCTTAGCCTGCTTGTCAGTAATCTCTTTGCTTTTCTGTCAGGCAGTACAAAATAAACACCTTTGTATAGTTAGCTTCACAGCAGCTTTGAATATACCATTATAAACTTCAAATAATTCATTTTTATTATTATTTTAGCTTCTAAAAACCGTTTATAATCGCTTTAGTAGCCCTGGCCATGGTTATAGGTCCCTCAAAAATGAAACACAGGTAGACATCTTGCCCATTCACATCTATCTTAATAATACAAGCCTGATCTTATCCCTTTTTTTGTGTGTGTGCATCCCTCACTCAGGGATCTTGAATTGGGTTCTTTAGATACGTGTCAAAATCGCATGGCTATTTTGGTGTATTAAAAATGTTCACGAAATACCCACTATCCAAACTTTAGTAAAATACCACTGCTATACTTGTATTCTTCTACTCCATATAATTACTTATTCCATAAAGAAATTCACTTTCTCCTCTTAAATGACTATCTTAAGGTTCCACTCATAGTTTTTCTATTTGGGTGAAATAATAGCTCTCGTTAAAAAAAAAATTAAACAAATAAAAGAGCAAACAGATAAACAGATACACACTCAATTTGGGTTAAGCGAGTATTTTAAGTTTACGTAGTAGTTCTCAACTATTAAATAGATTCGTCTACTCTGCTGTATCACAAAATGCAAGAAACATGAAAACAAAAGAGGCATCAGGAAAACATTAGAAAATAAACCATATTATTGTTTAACAAGTACTGTTTTTGTGCAGTAATATGTTTTGGTGCTGAGAATGTGAGGACTTTTTTTATGGCTTCTATATTCTCGATGAGATACGATATAAGGTTATCAGCTGAGAGAGCAGAGAGAAGGTGTTTTGAATAGTAGAGAGAAGTAAATTTTTTTTAGAATGGACATCACGCACACACACAGGAAAGTATAATGGAAGAGCTAAGAATTGTGGATTGCCCCTTTGAGGTTTGTAGTCATTAATTTAACGTAAAACCAGTCATCCTATTTGTCTGCCTCGCTTCACTCTTCTCTGTGTATTTAAAGGTGCATAAAAGGCAAAGGGTCGGATTTAACCAGTGTGGACAATGAGAGGAGAGAGGGTTTAGGAGGACAGGGGCATATGTGCAGGAGTGGTAAGAATGAAGGCCCATGCTCTAACTGAGGAAATAAATGGCAGATGCTGAGAAGATGCTAGTAGCATCAACAGGTCGTAGGTCTTTGTCACGACACGGAACTGCTAGAGTGGGAGGTGGTGGGAACAGAGTATGATACTCGAAGAAGCTTTTCAACAGTAGTGTACGTATGAGAGCTGACAAGCCCAGGGCATGCTCATGAGAACCCAGGACTGAACTGGGGCAGAAGAACAGATCACTGGATTCGAGAAGCCAAAAAAATGTGAAACCAACAAGTCTGATGGGTCATGGGTGTAGCTGAATCAATTATCATGCCAAGAATAATGGTGGGAAGGAACAAAATGATCTGGGTATGAAATCCTCAATGAATGGCGTGCTCACTGCATGTTTGGTGGTTGACAGCAACATGGACGATTTTGAGTAACGTCTGATGGTGTATTCTACAGAGCAGTTAAGAGTTCTGAAGGGGAAAGAAAATCAAATAGTTTGGAAATGGTGATGGCAATACCACACATACTCACTCCCCTCTGTAAGAGCTGTGCCCCATGGGATGCCAGAGGCGAAACAAGTCCCAGCTGAGATGCCTCCTACGCTCTCCTTCCCATCCTCTTGCTATAGCTAAGTGTCTACGCAAATCAAAATCGAACCAGTCCACTGAAGCTGCCCATCTCACCTGATCTGACCCTCTCAGGAATGTTTTTCCTTGGAGTTAGAGGGTTTTCCTCTTATACAGCTTTATTAGAACCAAAGACAAATATGTCCTCTACTTTAAAAAACTAGTTTCCTCCATTCGTGTCAAGTTCATCGATGGCCTCCACATTGTCACGTTCATCGCTCATGTCTCTGTTCTTACGAACTCTCTCACCCAGATGTACAACTGACCACTCGCTCCTCCTCAAAACATTCTCCTTTTGCCTTTACTAATACACGCCTTCCCTGCTTTTTTCCTGCCTCACTATCTGCTCGTTTTCACTCACCTTGGCTAGTCGAACCTCCTCTTTGTGATCTCTTGAACCACTTGAACTCCCCAAACCTCTCTCCCCCATGGATCCTCCTCTCTATATAAACACGTTTCCTTGGTAATCTATGCAGTTCCATGCCTTAAATACCTTCTACATTTTTTATTGCTCCCAAATTTATATACAATCTCCTTGGCCCACTACGTATGTACTGGGTCACCTACTTAATATCACCACGTGGCTATAAAACATGAACTGAAATGTCCAGACCTATGTTATAATGCCTACAGTCGCCAAACCACCTCCCCCTCCCACCTTTCCCATCCAAGTAAATGACACCACCAGTCACTCGATGGCTCAAAATAAAAATCTGGAATTTGTCCTTGATTTGATTTTCTTGCTTACATCTGCATATAATTTCTCAACATCTGCTCTCAATACTATTAGTCCAAGTTGCTACCACTTTAGCCTAGTTTTGCATTATTTTACCCTTTATAAACATATTTCCATTCTTACTGTGTGCACTCCATTTTCCACATGGCAGCCTTAAAAATAAGAGATGGTTTTATTTAATGTTACAAATAGACTTTAAGTTTCAATTACATAGAAAGGCTACATTTTTTTTCTCTGAAATGCTGCAAGTCAAATCATTATATGTCAATATTTCATATTGTTAACATAATGTATATGTAACTTTATATATGTGTGTATATATGTGTTCATTTATGTGTATGTATATATATATTAAACATATACATATATACACATATGTATGATATGTATGCAAGGAATAGACATATATGTATGTATATAAAGACATATATATTTTATCCAATGGTGATAGAATTGATATTTATGTTTGACAAGAGGATTATAACATAATACCCATGACTCATGCATCAATTAGGTCAATACTAAAAGCCTGAATTTTTTTCAAATCACTAGGATAATGTTTGCATATTCAGGAACAAATAGACTTGTAGATTATAGCAAAGCAAACAGGCCTTGAACTTGACATATATCTAAGGTAGTTCATTTAATTCCCCACAGAACTATAGTCAGTGACTATAACATTTGCCTCTATTATCAATCATTTCAAAGTTTCCAGGTTTAAAATAAAAGACATGAAACTTGAAAATTCATTTAATAAGTTAAATGTCTCCAACTTCTATTCACCTCATAAAAAATTTTCTAATCTTTTGGGGATCCAGTTATCACCTAGGCCTCAATATGTTTTGAAAAACAATCGACACCAACGTTTCTATAATACGAATATTAATAATTTCTAAATCACGAACCATGTAGCATCCACTTATGTGTTTGATAGCTATAATTCTCACATAGGTCTCGCTAAATAGCACAGGTTCATACACACATATTCGGTAACTTGTAAATTATTCTGACATTCTTACTTCATGTCTCCCTGTCACTATTCATGCAATCAGCGATTATTCTTGAGCACCTGCAGGTGACATTCTATTTCAGGAAACATAGTATAAAAAAAGTAGTTTTAAAATATCAACCTGTAATAAATATTTGGGATGAAAACAACACATTGCTATCCAAGAGTCTGATGAGGGAAGTCTGGATATATGTGGGGAGGGAAGGAGAGAATGAGACAGTGGCTTGAGAGGAGAGGGCAGGCCCCAGCAAGAACAAGAGGTAATGAACACACTGGCCAGGATAGTTGTGGTTATTATGCTTCTTAATCACAAGGACTTGGAATCACCCAGTATTAAAGGGGTTCTCTATTTTCTACCAGCCCCTCTGGATGTGCAAAAGATAGGAGGCATTAGCTAATGTATAAGGTTAACTGAGAAAAACAATCCAAGAGCAATAAAGTGTGGGAACGTTTTTTCTAGTGAGAGGTGCAAAATCTCTCTGAATTAGAATCTGGGAGGGAGGGCTGAATGAGCCAAAAGAAAAGAGAGGCCCTCAAGGAGCCTGGAGGAGCACTCTCTCTGCAGCATCTCTCGGCATCCCCTGGCTTAGGGACCAGAAACGCAGCGCCCAGTGCCCGAGGCAATTAGAGGCTGAACAGGAAGGAAAGGGTCGGATGTTTCTCTCATCAAGAACCAGAATTACCATCAATGTACCTTGTGATGCAGTCAGCGGTGTGTGAACTCACAACGATCCCTCTAGTTTCTGCAAATTACAGCCTAAAACACTTGGCCTCTTTCACCGTATGTAGGAGTGACCAATTAGATCACTTGCTTATGTTTGCAGCAACAGCAGTTAAAGCTTTTGCCCTATCTGTTTATTATGCAGACAGCTCGAAACCTCCACATCCAGCCTCCATCCTTTCCCTGAGATTTTGTAAATTACTCCGGATGGCTGCAAGATCTTCGACTGAAGCTCAAATATCTAAAAGCAGATTCATCAACTTTTCCCCAAAACGATCCCTCCTTCCAAACTTTCTCATTTTAGAATGTGCCAAGTATTTAAAACGGTGAAATTTTCTTCCTAATCCTCAAACAATGTAAGGTCATGTATGACAGACTTCTCTCTGCATGCCTACTATTCATTTGCCCTTAATTCTTATTAATAGAATCCTGCTTTTGTTAAAGGTAGCCATGTATCTGGCTGAAAAACTACATTCGCTATTCTCCCTTGTAGACGCAGTGTCCTTATACCTAAGTTTTAGCCAATGAAATACAAAAGAAAGTTGGTGGTTTGAGCATCAATGAAAGCCTCCTTAAAGGAGAGGAGAGAGTTGCTAATTCAGCCGGCATTTGATTTCTGCTCCTTCTTCCCTATCTCACCTGGGACGTAAACACAAAGGGAACGTATCCAAAAGCCATCTGGTAAATATGAAGTGATGAGTGCTTGGTGTAAGAAGCCAGGGCACTTGATGACATTACACTGCCAAATTGTCAGTCCTTGAGTGCATAGCTCCAGACTTCTCATTAGTAAGTCATTAGTGTTAAGCTTTGCTGCTACCAGCCACGCACAATTTCTAACTAAGGCAAGCAAGCACTATTATCGCCAAGTTTAGTACTGGACTCCAAAGTCTCACAGTTGGTTGTGGATGGAGCCCAGGTTCAAAACTATGCCTGTCTGAGCCATCCTTGCAGTATGTACTACATTACCTATAAACGAGATTTCCTGCCACCGACAGCTCTATCACCCAGCTTCTTCCTATCACTATTTTCCCCATCACTCTCCTATCTAAAACCCTAGGCTATCAAACTGATATGTAATCCAATTAATAAAACCATTCTGCTATGTATCTCCATTCCTGTGCCTTTCCTCATGCTGACACTCCTTTCCGACTGTTTCGGTCCTATGATTCCTTGAGGACGACTCCCTAGCATGAAAGCAGCAAGCCTCCCCACTTATGTCAGAAGTCAGGCCTTGTTTTGTACTCACGGCCCCTCCTCCGACTCATCCCCAGTTTCTGGTGCCCTTGGAGTCCTCACAGCTGAGACTTCGATGCTACCCTGGAGGACTGCATCCCTGTCTAAAATCGAAGACTCTCAGGCCACAAGGATTTGGAGCTCTGCTGGTGGAGATGAACAAATGGTACAGAGTGTGGCTGATTAATTCATGATGAAAACCAAAGCTCAAGGGACAGGGTCCTGCCACACATCATTTTGAGGAAAATGGAGAATGGTTTTCGGAAGAAAGTCCAAGGATAGTATCAGGAGGCAGAAAAATTCCATCAGGAAAGCTAATGCCTTTTAATTTTTGTCAGCCCAGTACCCCTTATTTTTCAGAGATTTCTTTACCATTAATCCACATCTCCTCTCAAAATATCAAGTTTCTGTTAAATCACACCTGTAATAATTTTGGAAAGTGTCATCAAAAAGAATGTAGTATGAATAATGAATAAGAGGCCAGAAGATTAGAAGTCAAGAGACTCTGGGGTATTAGTGCCAGGCTTGACATGCCTTTCTGTAGGAACTACCAGTTACTTACTTTCTCAGCTCAAATTTATGAATCAGGTCTAGGCCATGCTACCATAAACAAGCCCGATCTCATCTGATCTCAGAAGCTAAGCAGGGTCGAGCCTGGTTAGTACTCGGATGGGAGACCACCTAGGAAGACCAGGTACTATAGGCGTGAAAAATAAAGAAATAAGAGATGGTAAGCTGACAAGGTCCTTGCAATCTGTGAAGTCAACCAAGGGTTGCCTCACCTAAAAAAAAAAAAATTATGAATCAGTAAAGTGAGGCAGTTGAAATAGACATCTCCAAAATTTTCCTAAGTGTATGACGATAGCAATTGTCCTACATTCTCAGGTAGACATTGCATATTTTTGTACCCGTACATATTTTTGTACCATCAGGATCAAATCAAAAATCAGGGCACTCAGTATAGGAAAACCGAGATGCACTTAAAGCACATTGGCAAGGAAAAAAAAATAGAACAATTTAGTCAAAGCAAAATATCTAATGTTTAGTTCATTAAGCACTTCAGTTTTAAAAATACAACATATAAGTGTAATTCGAAGTTGGCCCTCCTGGGTTTGTATAAAAAAATGCAGGCTGTTGCTAAAATTCTTCAGCGCTTGAGGTACTAAACAGTAGGAAGACACACATTTAGATCTCCCTGTTCCTTGGATCTTGCAACTTTCTTTTTTTAAATTATTTTATTCCATTTTTTCAAACTAAAATAAACCAAGAACAATGTATGAATCATGTGCCTTTTCCAGAAAGCCTGCAGTATGTACTATCTGTGGACTTCATGTGCCACATGCTATATACCGCCGTGACCTAGACACTGGGAATTAAGGGACAATATCATGGCCAGGACCCTGCCGCCTACCTACTCTATTAACTTGGGCTTTCCATTCACCAACTGCAGGCTTCTGTTCCTTGTCTGCAAAATGAGAACGTCTGACCAGATGATTTCTCACTTCCAGACTGAACGATGGATTCTGTTATAAGCTTCAGTGTAAGACTCTCTCTACAGGTAGATAACGCAAGGTTGGGACCACATCGTACACGTCTGTGTGGCCTCGGCGTTCTGCACATCTGTTACAAAATGCATTCCCATAGAAAATAATGCCTATTATTTTCATTGCTGCTGTTAGATGACTATGGCAATCAAGTAAAATGCTCTTTTTCGTATTAATCTTAAAATGCTCTAACCACCCAGCTATCGACATGCACATCAAGGTTCTCAAAGAGAACGTGCCGGTGAGTGCATGGGACTGACACCATGCATCACTGGTACTCCACGAATGACAAAAGGTAATAGAATAAACACACACAGATAAATTGGAACAACAGAAATTGCTGAATCGTTTGAGTCAAAACCTTAATCTCTAAAGCAATCTGTGCATGTGTGCCTGTGCGTGCGTGTGTAACTGTGTGTGTTGCTATAACGAGTGTACAGATTTTGACACAGACCTTGCTAAAATCCTGGAACCCCATTTTCTAACTGTGGGACTGAGGGTGCGTTTATTTATAACCAGGGAATGACAGCGCTGCCTGATCAGACTTTAATGAGAAATAAATTACTTCCGAGTCAGTACTGTCCCTGTCTGCGTCCTCATTCCCTTCTTCTGACCATGGCAACTCGATTTCCCTTTGGGGATTTAAATCTTCCCAGTTTCATGCAACCTTGATGGTACTCGAAACCAAGATGCTCGGAAGTCCTGGATGAGAGACGGACACGTACCCTGAGACACGCCGAGAGTCTTCCCAGAAATGTGAACCTTAACCAGGGGCCACGAGAAAACGCAGAGGTCGGCGCCGGTCCAGCCCCCTGCCTGCCACATCCCGCTGGGAATGTTGGCTCATTCTCAACCCTCACATTTATGACAAACGTCAGTCCTCTCTCCTTTGAAGACTGGCTATTCAGCGTCTCCATTAATTGTGAGTTATCTCCAATTATTTCAATAAAGTCCCCCCTTTATTTATTTATTTTTTTTCAGTTACCTTTGGCCAATTTCTGATGATTGCAATTAAAGAAAGCTTACAGTAGAGTTCAAGATAGACACCTACTTTCAACTTTCTGTATGGTTCCCAAAGATTCGCACTAAAAAGGATGTGGATTTTATATTCTTCTATTAATTAAACTTTTCAATCAGCATTTTACACGTGGAAAATACTGCAAGGGACAAATCAAGAGAAATGTAATCTTTAGAGACGTTTACCTGGAGTCTTCCCAAAAGCTAATTCAGAAGGTCTTTGCTCTGAGTACAGTTCTCATTCCACAGCAATATAATAGAAGATGGAAAACGCCTCACATAAATTAGGAATCTCCCACTTAATCGGTTTTGAAAACTATCTCTGGATAGTAAGTACACTAGTCTAACAAAAACGCATTTTTCCTTTTTACGATACCTGAACATATGCTTATTTTTCCATTTTTAATGATAGTCCTATTAAATTGAACAGCATTTTGAGCTAGGTTACAGCTCATTTTTTTCTCATAGAATTGATTTATACTACTTTAAAATGAACTACTACTTTTCTGTATGTTACTGGCCCACTTTCTTAGAATAATAAGATACTCACAAATAATTTAGACCAAAATAATATGTACAAACATATGCATGCATACAAGCTACTTAAAAAACGCACACTGAATTATTCAAACACCCCCAAATGTGTTCATACTAGTCACACTACATAATGTAATATCTGGTACTATTTTGTCACCTTTTATCTGAGAACATACAATACCAGGAATGCCCAAAGAGCCAGCAGATAAATATTATCCCAGTGTCCTTGAAATATAAATATAAACATAAATCTGTATTTAAATGGTTAGAAATGCTGTCAATGATCCTCGTTAATTTTTAGTCGCATCGCCCCCCGCCCCGACCCCCTTCACATCTGATCTTATTCATAATAAAGTTATGTTGCAATTCATTGGCTCTTTTCAGCAGAGGGACTTCGGGCTTACTGTACCGCCCACAGGAATAAATTTGCTGATTTCATAAGACAGCACAAGACTCTGAGGGTATAACTAAATAAAACATACACAGACTTTGCATAATATTTTCTCGGCTTGTTCAAATCCTGCCATCCCCGCGCAGCCTGCTTTTGCTTTCATTCTTCAAATGAAGTCTCACGTCCAGGGAACGCGGAGTGGTGAGTCTCTGTCTCACAGTTTGCCATGCCACAGCTTCTGACACTTTTCTCCCTTGTACTGTTTAACTTTGATGGGATCTTATTTTTCAACCAGATTGTAAGTTCCTTGAGGTCAGAAGAAATGTTTTCTTCATCTTTGTTTTCCTGTCAGTCTCTTTCCTAGCATCAGGTGCAAAGCGGGCTCTTAGCACATGGGTGCTGATTCATTTGATCCGTCTACCAGTTCTGACACGAGGAATGAACAGTCCCCTAGCTCTAAGCTGTTCTTACAGCTTTGCCGTCTTATTGATGAGAAGCAGAAGTGAAGTTTCTCCTGTTCAGAAAGATGATCGGTATCTGCAGAGCACAATCTGCCCTTGCAAGTTCAATAGCTAAAGCCTGACATTCGGTATTCAGGGCCAACATTTTCATAAAATGGTCAATAACTAGTACGTAAAATAAAAATAAAAAGACAAAGATGCTGGCCATTGATTATCCGCTTTGACTTTCAAAAAAAGTCGCTTACGTTGTTTCTGGCTAAGTAACCTCAGGCATCACATAATTTCCACCTTTGGCTTCAAGCTTCCACATGAAAAAAGAAAAAAGAGCGAAAGTGTCCACGAAATGGTGGGTGAGGCATTACAAGGACGTGACGCTCCACGACGGCGATCTATTTCGGCCAGTCGCTGGCCTCTGTGTTCGTTTCATCTTTCCATGTATTGCTACTACGCCTCTAAATAGTCCAAACGCTGTGCGGGGGTGTAAATGCCCCATTCCTTTTTTAAGACAAGGGCTGATGCACAAAGAAGAGTTATGCATAGCTTTTGGCTGATGCCAAAAGTAGGCAAACATTTTAAAATGCTGGGTAAGGCAGGGATCATGTGGGAAAACGACCTCAATTTTACCTTGCTGGAAGCAAGTCGATGTGTGTCTTTCTAGAATTCTAATCTCTTGCTCCACATATCAGTAAATGTTCCAAATACAAATGACATAGGATAGATTTCAGTATTATACTATGAAGAATGTTAATAAACTTAAACACTAATTATCCAGCTTCCCATACTGTTTTCCAATTCAAATCCTAACAGCCTAATTTTAAACAATTACATTGAAACACATACTACTTTTCTGTTCCTCTAAGAACTACACTATTTCTAAAGGTATAGAAGCACAAAGCTTACAATTTTAAGACTCTTCAGGCTCCATCTCGACCTGAAGAACACTTTTCCTAGGATCTCAGAAGACTGTGCCATCTACCCATGCACTGACGTTTGTCAAAGGCAGGCTTATATTTTGATAAAAACACTTGCATGCTTAATGTAAATTCGTGCTTGTGTCCATTAAAGAACCTCATAATTTTTTCTATATATTGGAACAAATGTGAATACAAAACAATCTTCAATGTAGATTACCAATATAGTTACTTGTAAATATGATGTTATTGACTTTGAAATAAAAACGGCATGAAAACACAGTAGGCTGTAATAGTAGCAATGTGTAATGCTACTACTTCCAATACTGAAGTCATGATTCGGTGTTTAAAAGCATAGGTTACTTTCCTTTTCTTATTTAATCCTCAGAAAACCTGGGATAAGGCAGGGATAAGGGCGTTTTTTTCATTTTTACTGGGACGTATAAAAAAATTAGCAAGCTGAGTGACATTCCCTAGGTCACTCGGCAAACAGCAGTGCTGGAAAGAGAACCAGTCCTGTCGAGAATGCAGAGGTGGACTCATCTGCTCGCCAAACTACGAAACGAGGACACTGGCTTAAAAAATGTCACGGATGGGTAGGAGAGGAGAAATATGTCAGAGAGAAATCCAGAAAAATATAAGCTGTGAATGACTTTGCTGACCTTAAAAAAAATTGTATAAGGGAAATAAATGTTTCAAGATGACAAGAATTAAATGTAAGTCAAGAAATTTTACAAAAGCAAAAAACATATTCACATGAAATAACATTTTAGTGCACTCTGAACAAAGTCTTGTCTCTCTCAATTGTGAGATTTAGAGTCAGAGGATGACAAAAGATGGTAAAATACAAACCTGAAATGTTAAGTTGTCACCTTCGTTAGCCTTAAGATAATGAAAACAGGTAGGAATCTGGGGCCAGCCAGCTCCTCTAACATTTACGAAGGCCACAGAGAGCTTTACCTCCAAAATCAGCGGAGTTCGCCCTTTACCCTCTAGCTCTGTGCCCTCAGGGAGCACGGCTGGAGATCGCTTCATCTCCAACTCAAGTCACTCCTCACCTGAGCCTATTCCTCCTTCTTCTTCCCCAAATGATTACATAACACTACATTTATTGTCAAATAAAATGTTTTAAAAAGTGAACTAAAAGGCTTTAACAGAATGAGAGACCAAGAAATGGGTAAAGGCAAAATAAGAAACAAGGTAAAAATATCATTGCAACAAATCAAAATGAACTTAAATCCTCTTATACATTTAAGTCCTGAATTATGATATTTATTAGTGCATCTCTTTCCTTTTCCATACCCCCAACTTCATGAAAGCATTCTCTCTTTCTCCCTATTAATTAAACAAAATGATTTAAGTAGAAG
>NW_011888900.1:3104097-3140027 GCF_000151845.1 Pteropus vampyrus
TTTTTTCATTTTTACTGGGACGTATAAAAAAATTAGCAAGCTGAGTGACATTCCCTAGGTCACTCGGCAAACAGCAGTGCTGGAAAGAGAACCAGTCCTGTCGAGAATGCAGAGGTGGACTCATCTGCTCGCCAAACTACGAAACGAGGACACTGGCTTAAAAAATGTCACGGATGGGTAGGAGAGGAGAAATATGTCAGAGAGAAATCCAGAAAAATATAAGCTGTGAATGACTTTGCTGACCTTAAAAAAAAATTGTATAAGGGAAATAAATGTTTCAAGATGACAAGAATTAAATGTAAGTCAAGAAATTTTACAAAAGCAAAAAACATATTCACATGAAATAACATTTTAGTGCACTCTGAACAAAGTCTTGTCTCTCTCAATTGTGAGATTTAGAGTCAGAGGATGACAAAAGATGGTAAAATACAAACCTGAAATGTTAAGTTGTCACCTTCGTTAGCCTTAAGATAATGAAAACAGGTAGGAATCTGGGGCCAGCCAGCTCCTCTAACATTTACGAAGGCCACAGAGAGCTTTACCTCCAAAATCAGCGGAGTTCGCCCTTTACCCTCTAGCTCTGTGCCCTCAGGGAGCACGGCTGGAGATCGCTTCATCTCCAACTCAAGTCACTTCTCACCTGAGCCTATTCCTCCTTCTTCTTCCCCAAATGATTACATAACACTACATTTATTGTCAAATAAAATGTTTTAAAAAGTGAACTAAAAGGCTTTAACAGAATGAGAGACCAAGAAATGGGTAAAGGCAAAATAAGAAACAAGGTAAAAATATCATTGCAACAAATCAAAATGAACTTAAATCCTCTTATACATTTAAGTCCTGAATTATGATATTTATTAGTGCATCTCTTTCCTTTTCCATACCCCCAACTTCATGAAAGCATTCTCTCTTTCTCCCTATTAATTAAACAAAATGATTTAAGTAGAAGTCAAACTATCCCGGGCAGTTGGCCTGTGCCTACAACTGGGCTGTGGTTGGCTGACTGTGAGGGAAGGAGACTTAAGTGTGTCATGAAGAGACCACAGTGCTATAACAAAACCCAGATTCGAGTGTGCAAGTCGATACGACTTGGGGGATGGAGCTGAGCTTAGCCCAGGGAGCTGTTCTGACAATGAAGGCTGGGCTATTAACAGGGAGGAGGGGAGGCTTATTCTACCAGGTATGTTTATGACTCGCATATTCTAGTGCACAGGAGAATATGTTCTTAGAAACAGTTTGCGATCACTGCACTTAAAGTAGAGCCATCTAAGTAGCCTGAATTTCTTATATAGAGAAACGATGACTATGACTTCAGTTTTGAAATAACAATTATTTTATGCCCATGCTTTACTAGACTATAATATTATTGTCAGATAAAGGATAGATAGCTAGCATATAATTATATGCTAGCTAGCAATCAGCATATAATTTTAGGGAGCTAAAATTATGAGCTTTTCTTAATTAACGATCATTGTCTAAATTATATTTCCATGAAACTTTATGGTCAATGTCCAGACTTATATAAGAAGTCACCTCAGAAGCACTTAGAATTGTTGTCTCGCTTAAACCTAAAAGCCTGTGATTAGCTTATTGAACATATCTGAATATAAAACATTCATCGATTTTTATACTTCACAGACTTTGTAACAGAAATCCAGACTGTCACGCTGAAGTCTCACTTATGAACCCAAACTACACCATGCATTACAGAGTAACTTCAATTGTATTCTATGTATAATATTCATTTAAATTATTCATTTCTATGTATAATATTCAATTTATCATATGCGCACAAACACATGCATACACAAAAACATACATGAAGACTTCAGATTATAAATTATAGGTAAAAAGTATGAACCAGAATATCGTGATGTTACGAAATGCTTCAGGACTAAATTCTGTTAGCCCTGGAGATTAGCTGGTTCTAGCAATGTGTCTAGTCTCTGTACAGGACTTATGGAAGGACGTTTTAAAATAGCCCTTACACACAGATAAGGCATTATTGTATTTTAACAAGTGAAAATAATAATCCTAATAAACATGTACTATCCAAATAGACTTAAGTGAAACAAATGATTTGTCTAAAAATGCATCCCTGATTTCCACTACTTACAAATCAGCTTTCTGACAGATGTGCATGTCCTATAACTAGGACAGGCATCACTTCACCTGTGAACACAGTTTGCTTGGAAAGAGCTCGGGATAACTAGTTGAATAGGGACATCAGCTATGTCTGACGGATAATAATGGATGGCTCAAAACACTGCTGCACGATAATGGCCTTGGAGAATCAGGTGACACATTTTGAATTAGTACAACGTGGAGTTGTGCCGATTCCGTTTCACTTCTCCTGCTATGGCTCAATACATATGCAAAATTGGTTTGTGTCTGCTCTGAACCGAAAGCACCATCACGCAGAGAACATGAGCTGGGAATAAAGCACACAGTGGGAGAATTGTAAACACAGAGAGGAAGAAGCTGTTACCTCACAGGGCTGTTGGAAGAATCTGGGTCGTGAGCTGCTACAGTGCCGATGATATTCCCAACTTGGGTAGCTTCTGACACCTCCATGGGGTACAGGGGTGAGGAAAACACAGGGGGCTCATCCACATCTTCCACGATTATCTTCACAGTCGTGGTGTCGCTGAATGGCCCCAAGCTTAGAAAACGAGGGTCAGCATCTTTGTTTGCAGCTTCTATCCGCAGTGTATAACTTGTTTTGGCTTCAAAGTCCAGGTCCTGCAAGAAGGTTATTAGGAAAATTAAATTACCAATTAAGTAGTCAGTAAAGCCTTTTCATTTATGAATGTCAATAAACATGGAAAGGACTCAGCCACCGGGGGAAAAAAAAATGCACCATCGGCATTCAAAAGTAATAAATAATCATGCCAATCAGAATCCTCTCTGCTTTGCTGGCTCATAGACGATGCTAAGTGCTTTTGAGCTAACTTAATCCTCTCTGCTGCCGTACATTGCATGGCCAATACGGGTCTTTAGGATATTATCTCAAAGATGAGAGATAAGACTTAAAAAATTTTTCCTATAGGGACATCAATGTAATATTCTTCGACCAGGAAATTTAACCACACTCTCCATGGGGGCACATTAAAAAGGAAGAGAGAGATAACTTTCCACTGAAATTTCTCATTTGAAAGGTCATTTTCATTGATTTCGTGGACTCCATGACAATGGTGAGGGTTCATGTTCTCTCAAGGCAGCCACAGCGGCAGCGGAGGCATGGTGAGGTTGGGTGCTCTGAAGACAGATTCTTCTCGACGAAAGCCTCCACAGTTTCTCTCTCCACCATGCCTCCAGGATACACCATACCTCTCTCTATTTATATCAGATGATTGTCATTTATATTCTAGAATCTCTATTCTATAACTTTTCACGAGGATTAACTGCTAACGCTATCCTTGAAAGTAGTGACCGGAGTCAAACCATGTGGTAGCTTAAAAAGTTGTAAGAGGAATTAGCGAAGCACCATTTGTGAAAAAATGAATCACGTACACAGCACGGAAAGTTTTCATGAGAATAACATGCTTCTCTTTCTTCAGAGGATAAAGAGAGCCACAGTTTTTTGTGACTTTCAGTCTCTATCTTGGCACTGAAAAATGCCCCGAATCTTTACATTTAACGATGTAAAACAAAAAATTTAAAATGTAAAGAAATTGACAGAAATACTGTCAAATATAAAGCATAAGTTACTTGTCAATATTTAATTTAAAAAAGCACTAATAAAAATGGGCTAAAATGTAAAGTCAAGAATTGTAACCCAAATCCACCCATGTCTCTGAGCATATGTGTGTGAACACAAACAGATGTGAATATATTTCACCTTCTCCCACAAGGATGTGATGCTGATTAAAATAAATAAAACAATGTGTTTATACATTAGATATATGTATACACACGCTCTCTCTATATGCAACATATATGTATATACTACTTATAGAAAGTATAACATACACAGATATACTCATGTATATATAAAAATATATATACATACATACTGTGTGGGGTGTGTGTGTGTGTGTGTGTGTGTGCATCTGCTTGTATATAAATTTACATGAAAAGATTCCATGGCTCCTGTCTGGTCAATATTGAGGGAACAGTATATAAATCAATAATCAGAATGGGTTTATAATATGTGGACCACGAAGCATTTACTAAAATATTTGCTTAACATCTGTCTCATCCAGCAGAATGTAAGCTCCAAACTGTTTTGTTCATTATTAGCGTTCTCGGCGCCTATTATGACCTCAGCACATAGAAGGGGCTCAATAAGTTCTTGTTGAATTAGAAAAAAAAACCAGAAAGTAGATATCTAGGCTACAGGAGCCTTAAAACTGAACTATACCTTTTCCCCAGAGAATCCTGGTGGCCGAAGTGGAAGGTGAGGGAAGAAACAGGCAGGTATATTCTTTATCTTAACCACAGAAAACTTTATGGAATGACTAGGGGAAAACGCTTAAATGTAATCTGAGGCTTCATATAAAAATACTGGGGCACATGGTAGATGGCGCTCTAAACAACAACTTATAACAAATTCAGCGATATTTTTATATGGCTACTTTTTCATTTGTCTATCATCTAAAAACATATTTAGCCCAACGATTCTCAATCAAAGGTGAGAATGAGAACCGCCTGGGGTGTGCTCTAACACACGACTGGCCCCTTCCAAGATTCCGATTCAGCAGATCCAGAATGAGGCATAGCAAACGGAATTTTAAAAGACTCATCAGTTCATCCGATGTAAATCCTCTTGTAAGAAACCTGACCTCGTCATTAAAATTTTCTTGGGCCTTTACATATAAATCCGATATTTAATTTAGGTCCTGCTAAGAATAAAACAAAGCATTTTTATTTACCTAAATACATTTACTTAGAAACTCTAACCATATAAATAGTGTGGGTATTCACCTATTCAGGCTGTTCTCATTATTACTTACAAAACTGACAAATTATGAGAGAAATCTTATTTTCATATATTATGTGTTTGTATATGATGAAATGTGTTTTTAGAAAATCCTCTTTACCATCTCCTTTCAAAACAGTTGAAAACCAACTCCAACCTTTAAGATGTCATCCAGGTTCACCATAAAGGGACACCAAGTATTTCCGTATTCAAGTAAAATTTTGACTGACTTCTGACAGAATAATTTAAGGTTTACTGAACAAACACATGCAATTATTTTATAGCAACTTTTTTTTTTTTTTAATGTGTAAAAGGCAACAACATGAGGTACAGACATCTGGATGCCACCAAGTCATAAACAGAGTATCATACATTATGATTGGCTGCTGAAAAGCTATTATGAAAATCGAGTGATAAAAGAATTTATATGAAAGGCTATGAATCAAAACTGCAGACAAGAGGAATTGCCACACAAAACGATTTTCAGAGCAAATCAGAGTCAGCCAGACATCTAGTTTTCAAAGAAGGGTGTGGCGTGATAAATAGGGCTGTTAAACTCATTGAAGAAAGAAAAGGCTTTTGCAATAAAATTTTAATTCCTCTTTCTCTTTCCTATGGATTTGTATATAAGCAGTATGTTTCATAACTATTAGTTTTAATGAGAAAGTTTCTACTTGGGGGAAGAAAATGAAGACGACAATGGAGGAAAGACAAAAAAGAAAAGGAAGGAGATATAGGTAATGTTCAACAGCTCGTCTTCAATATTTGAAACGTCATCTCATCGGAGACCACGTATAATGGGAAATTTAACCAAAACACTGCCCGCACTGTCACCCACAAGAGCAAGCAATATGTAAGGATTCAGAAGCAGCTGGAATCAAATATGAGTCTCGCGGACTCAAAGTAGTGATTCCACGGATCCATTCTGAGGTCCCTAGAAGCTGTTCTTTCCTCTGTCAAGTGACATCTATGTCAGAGACACAAAAAGAGAAAAGCAGTTTGTTTGGAATAGCCTTTCCCAAACTATAACGTAGGGTTGTTTAAATTTATTGCCATCCAAGGATGATGAACTTTAGGATTAAAAAAAAAAAAAAATTAAACAAAACATTGTAACCAAGGCAGGGGTTGGCAACTTTTCCTGGAAGGGCAGGATAGTGTATCATTAGGCTTTGCAGGCCACACGTTCTCTGCCACATGTAAATGAATCTGTGTGGCCTTGTGCCAGTCACACTTCATTCATAGGCAATGAAATCTGAATTCACATATCACCCCGCATTCTTCTCTGGATTTTTTTTCAATCACTTAAAAAACATAAAACCATCCAGAGCTCTTCAGCTGTACAAAAACAGGCAGGCAGATGTTTGTCAACCTGTGATCTAAGGAACCCAAACTAATCAGCTTGTTTGTTCAGGATGGATGCTCACCCCTCTTCCTCCCACCCCTTTGGCTACAATTAAAATGAACTATTCACTACCGTACACGGCACACTTGGTATCTTCCAGTTCGTATCACCGCTGCTCATATAACTTTTTCTGCTACTTCTCATTGGAATCTTTCAAGATCAACCATCACCCTTATGAGTGTTCCCATAATCCACTTACCTTTCTATTGAGAGCCAACTACCAATAAGAAGTTTTACACACATCTTTCATGTGCATTTAAAAAGGTGCAAGGTTGGTATTATTAATAAAAAAAAATAAATAGCAAAGAGAGAAAGTGTAAAATTATATGTGTACTAGGGGGGCAGACAGACACACTGTGAACTCAAGGCCACGTCCACCCACCATGCATTCCCTTTCCACTGTAATTAGCAGGCGTTCTTTAGGCTCTAAGAGCTTTTAGGGCTTCATATTCTATGACATTATCATACTTAGGTACCTGCCTACCTCACCAACCTTATAGGGGTTCTGTAAGTTGTTTATAAATTTAAAGCACCCTAGCACAATGACTGACGCAGAGTAATCATTGCATAGTTACTGTGATACTATTACACTGTAAGTGCCATTATTTCCTGCTAGATTATGAGCCAATACAAGGAAAGACTCCATCCTTTTCCTTCTGTTTCCCCCATGACACCCAGGCCTATGTCATTGGCAAAGTCAGTTTATAATATTTGTCTCTTGAATTTAAAAACAAAACTGTCACAAACGGTGGGGTCTCAATAGTTCCCCCTGCCATTTTTTTAAGGTTTTTCAAGCTAAAATCGGATCTTGAATTCATTCAAATAACATCATCGTGCTACATTTTTGTTTTCTTTATATAGTTTGGCTTCTGGTCTATAGCCAAGTGCACTGTCATTAAGCTCAACAACTTCCTTTCAGATCTTGCACCTTTGGCTAATGGGATTTTTGCTTTGACAGTTGTAAGTGATTTTGGCAGCTATTTGAAGCTTTTATTTGCCTTGAATTTTCTGTGAATCATAAGACCTAACTCCAGATTTGGGCAGTAAATTATTATTTATAGACGAGAAGGGAACGATACATTCCAAATTGTTACATACACCGGTCTATATTGGGTTGTTCCACGGAGGTTTATGGGATATGGGTTAAAGGGGAAAATAGCTCTCAGGATCCTGACAGCTCTGTGGGCATCCTGGCAGGGGACTGACCCCTAAAAGTGCCTCACTGTGCTAGACTTCAAGATCTATGATAGGAATCAAAACGTATTAATCTTACAAATCTCCATTAGTAGCAACTGTCTCGGATATAATAAGGATTTGCTGATTGCTGAATGAAGAAAGAAAAAAATAACCTGAGGACAAACAAATCATTTAGAAAATAGCAAAATAAGTGTAGACAAATTTAAATTAAACAACGAAAAACATTACTGGGTGTCTCCACATACATTTTATATTTCTTTAGAGTCATTATTTTAGCTTTTAAAACATCATACTGTAACACAGGCGCTCATCAGGTACTTGATATGAATATTCACATGTTGCCACTGGACTGTTACTACAAAATGAAAAATACCTGCTGCTCCGTAGGTAAACTGGGCCCTGACAAAGGTGTTATGAATCACGGCGGGAATGTTTAAGCCTATTATGCCAAGATGTTAGGAATAAAATCAGAAGATGAGTATCAGCATTCCTTTATCTAGCTACAGGTGTCCTCTGACTTCAGTGAGAACTTCAATTACACTTTTAATCTAGATATGAGCCTGAACATGAAAAAAAAGGCAATTCAAGTAGGTCTATCTCCATTTCATAATAATTAAAAAAAATTAAAAGACTGCTAAATGCATATACATTTCAGATTATTTGTTGAACATATTAGCACCATAAACTGCTAAAAGTATTTTAGCACAAACAATACATGTTTACATAGTCCTTATAACGTTTAGGTTGTTCTAAGAGTTTTATAACATTAGCTTATTAATTGTTCATGCTCATTGATTCTCAAATAACCTAAAAGATAATACTATAAGATAATATAGCTTTTAACATATCTTCTTTGACAAATCTGGAAACTGACTCAGGGAGAAGTTGAGTCTCTTGCCACAGTCCCACAGGTAGTGTGACTCCAGAGCCTTTGTTCCCACAGACTAAGAAAATAAGAGAATGAACTGATGTATGAATCAGATCATCTAAAACCAAAAAGAGCAGTCGTAGTTAATCCCAGGAAGATGGTGAAAGAGGAAGCGATGTAGACACCAAGCAGTCCATGTTGATGGTGAGATCCCAGAGAGATAAACTGCGGGCTGTGATCACCAAACACCTCTGCCACCATTCATTACTTGAGCCCGAGCACAGACTGTGTGGTTCAGCTGACTCAGATTCTTATCCACCTCGTTGATGAACGTCATGCTTTCTCCTTTAAATTCTGGCATCTGAATCAGCTGTTCCACTCACAGAAATGTTCCTCTTTGACTTCTGTATTAATTTTCTACTGCTGTGTCCACAAACCATCACAAATTTAGTGGCTTAAAAATCATCGGCTTGACTTATTATCTTATAATTTTAGAGGTCAGAAGTCTAAATCTACGTGTTGGCCGGGCTGAATTCCTTGTAGAGGCCTTGGGGGAGAACTGTCCCAAGCTGGAGAGGCCACGTGTATCCTTGGCTCGTAGCCTGCTCCTGCATCTGTAAGGCACATCGCGTCATCCTCTGCTTCTGTGGGGGCTACTCTTTTTTTCTGACTCTGAACCTTCCTGCATCCCTCTTTATGAGGACCCAGGTGATTACACTGCGCCCAGTGAGATAGCCCCGGATAATCTTCCCATCTCAGGCACCTTTAATCATTTAATCACATCTACAGTTTCTTTCGCCGTGTGAGGTAAAATATTACAGGTACCAGAGAGTAAAACATCCTTCTCTTTGGGGGCCCACTATTCTGTGTACCACACCTCCTACTGTTTTGACTTTATAGGCAGAAAACAGAATGACTGAGAATGACTACATTCCTGCCCAGCGCCTAACACCTGCTTCACATGACAACTCTGATGGCTTCCTTTACTGCACTGAGGCCTGTATTTCCCAGTATGCACTGTTGACTGTACCCAGTGACCCTCCCTGAAATGGCCTCATACATTTTCAAGGGAACTGCATCCCGATCGCGACCCAAAGACAGTTTAGTTTATGTTTTCCTGAGCATCTTTATCAAACAGTGCCAAATATTACAATTACACTGAGTAATGCTGACAGTGGGGAGGAGACCAATACACATCAGCTCACCTAAGATCCGCCTTGTTTGTGCCATTTCGTCTAAGTGATACCTGATTGTTTTTTTTTTTTTTTCCGCTTAGTATCTCTGGAGTAGAGCTGGGACTGAAAATCCCTTTTGTACTTTCCCAGTACACAATATTTTATGGTTCTTCTCTTTCCATATATTTCCCGCTCTCCCTCCTCGAATCTGGGCTGGCCTGTCTTGCTTCGATCAGTACAACGCTGTGGCAGCGATGATGTGCCAATTCTGGATATCGGTTGCAAGAGACCAGGCAGCTTCTGTTGCTGCCATTCTTGGAATAAACCCGGGTTACCTACCGCATGGTGAGGGGACCATTTCTTTGCCCGCCCCCCCACCTCGTTGGCCAGCAGACAGCCAGCCATCTCCATGAAGGCGGAGCCATCAAGCTGACCAGGAGCTGACTGTGACACACGTGAGAGCTCACCTGAGACCAGCAGAAAATTTACCCTGCTGAGCCCTCACCAAATTGCTGACCCACAAATTCATGACCTAAAGATAAATTGTTGTTCACAAGGTTTTGGGGCGATTTGTTAAGTAGCAGTAGAAAGCTGATACAGCCAAGGAAAGGAAGACAATTAAGAGTTGGTGACCAGCTTTTGACATGCGATGGCGGCACATCCAGGGAAAATAAACCAAAATATACTAGAAATGACCAAATGCAATGGTGAGGAGAGGTCAGATCTAGAAGTGGGCATTTCTCTGAACTCCAGGCCCTTGAATCTTCTAATCGCATCCGTATTGGTCATGTCCTGTCTTTACTACCTGACACAGCTTCCGGGATCCATCAGTTCCCTCTCCCACGGAGGACATATGCAATTCTTTTTATCTGAATATGAATTTTTCTTTGCTTTGTCGGTCAGTTACTTTTAAACTCTCGCAAAATACCTTAATCCTGGAGGAATAAAACAATTTGCCTCCTTTTGAATCTTCCTTTGCCCTAACTTCATTTTTTCACACATGATGTCTAAAGCACTCTTTCCCTCGCTTTATATCCATGGTTTGTGGATGTTCTCAACTAACCCTTTCCTTTTAATTGCTATATTTATGCTTGTACTCTAGACCGCTCCCTTGAGCTACAAACTTTCACCCATGACCTCCTAGATCATACGTCATCAACCTAGATATCACAGGTGCCTCGGATGTAACATATTACAAAACATATCAATCATCTCGCACCCCCATTCTGAAGCAACACCACAATTACTCATCGAGTTTCTAGAAAAATCAGTTTTGTCCTTAAATTCTCTCTCCGAATTTCCCTATATGGTCACTAAATCCTCTCTTACCTACTTTTTAACATCTCTTTCTTGACACGCTACCCATTGAAACTAAATTAGGAAACGACATACTGTGGGGAAAGACAGAAGTAAGGACAATTTTACATCGTCTGTGACTTGTACTAAGCAAGAATATAAAATTCATGGTGGACTCATGTGAAAATGACATACACGCGTATTCCGAGAACACTGCTCTGATAACTACTGAGATCAAAGAAGACAGAAAATATTCCTAAGCAAAGGGAGTTGGTCTCTGATCTACTCTACTAGGTATTGATGCTTATCTTACTATCAACTTGTCTTTGGTGTTGATTTCTTATTTTCTTTCTAAGACCCTAAATTCATCTCTAATCTTGACTATTCAAATGCAGGTAGATTTATATCTTAATAAGCAGATGACAGCCTATGTACACTCACACATGTGCAAAATGATTAAAATGTTTTTAGGCTCTACTTATATATTACACAGTAACGATGGGTCGAATGAATTGAAAAATACAATCTCAAATTCAAAGGTTAACCAAATTAGAGTTACTGTATTAATCCGATCACATCTAGCCTTTAAAACTAAAATAATCCAAAACCTATGCCTTTTCACAGTCAAATGAGAGAAATATCATGTTCCATTTTGAGAAATGTGCATCCACAGCAGCAGAAGTAATCGAATAAAATATCTGAATAAAAAACGTAATGAAAAGAAGAAAAATAAATTGGAAATGTTGGTTTGATTTTCCTCCACTGCACATCAGCACTTTGTAAAATACTGAAATACATACTTGACTCTGGGAACTGGCCTCTCATTACTGCAAGTAGGAGGCAGAGGACAAATTTCAACAATAAGACAATAAACGCCAGAGCTTAGAAATCTGTGCAGCTGAGTTGAAAGCTGACAGGGTACTGCCCATTGTAAATCTTCCTCCCCGACAGTGAGCAAAGGCTGGTCACATTACCGATCCCCCCACAACTGTGCTGTATTCTTTCATGGTTTTTACATCATCAAACCTTTTTTAGGATATAAATATGAGGAAATTACGTATATAGTACAGCAGAAGTGGCCTGAAGCAGCTTAAATTCGTTATCTGATAGAGTGAAAACGTGAACCACCAAACAATCCGTCCACGAACAGAGACTGGATGGGTGTTTACACTTCATAGGAAATGCATTCTGAAAATGCTCATTTTTTACTGTACTGTAACTCTATAGTAATGTATTTTAGAGAAGCAAAATTCCATATTTAATCCCAACTGAGGTCTTATATTGAAAACAGAGATACACTGGAAGAAGAATCGCCATGCCCCAAAGGAAAAATAAAAAACTAAAGTTCCTAAAGCGAAAATTATGATGCGGAAATGTAAAAAGAAAAGTATTCTAGATGGAAAGAAAGACGCCGTTTTCACACACATGGGTGACGTCTATGTTTACACGCTGTGAATTTCGAAGCCCTGCATGGCTGGTTGCAAAGGTTCTCATAAAAAACAGTTTCACATCGTTCTGTTTCAAACTATAATTTTGTCATCATTTTAAAAATATTTAAACTATATACGCTTATTCCTAAGTTATGGAAAGGGTAATTAAATTGTAAAAAAACAATACTATGACCACACCTACGCCAATTTTTAGTCTTGTGGATTCTGCATATTTGGTCATGTTAATAAACACTTTCTATATAAAACAATGGAATATTAATAATATGACTAAAGGTAATCGTTCAGATTTCTGTAGTTATTTTTCTTTTTCTAACATATCTTTTTAAAAATGATTGTTTTGATGTTCTTCTTTCCCTGCTCCTAAGTTCACCCTGTGCCAAGTATGGCATATGTAAATGTTTCAAAATATGATAATAATTTTCTCAAATTGGAATAAAACTCATTAATGTCATGACAATACATTGTTTATGAAAAAGCAAGGGACTCAAGTTTTAGTATACTTAGAGTACAGAAAAACATAAGTTCAGATGATTATCAAGCCTGGCTCACAGGTACAAAATAACCAAATTCCAAGAGAAATTACTTTCTCTAAATGGACCTTGGAACTCTATTATACAAATGTGAAGTATGTAGAGACATTCGGAATCATCAGAATACATTTGCTTTCAACAAAAATCTTGGCAACATCCTAGCAGTGCCTGGTTGTAAGAGTTTTCCTACAGTTGGAGAGACCAGAAAAGCTAGCAACAAATGGCTCATTTTTGCAGACCGCCCATAGCACCCTAGTGTTTATCTCAGTGAAAATTTAAAAGTACTCTGAGAACAATGGAAGAAGGCCTCATTTGTCTTCTTTGGGAATTTCTTGGTTCTAGTCAGAATGCTCTTGTGACTCGGGTTCAGAAATCCATCCTGAATTTCGAAGATGATTCCACTACTTGGTGGTATAGAAAGGACACTGAATTTATGGGACTCATACATTGTTTTGCAAACTCCACTTGCTGTGAGCGGTCTCTGAAAATGTGCTACCTGGAATGGAACGTGGACCCCAATTTCACGGAAATCTCGCTAAGTAGAACTGAAGATCAAAATTTCTGTCCTTGAGGGCCACAAGTAGTTGTTGGTTCTGACAGAATCAGAAAATCTTAGGGTACAGACTTCCTTCTTCTGAGAAAGCCACTCCAAAGAGACTTTAGTTTTAAAAAAAAGTGTAAGCAAAGACACTTCTGAAATGGAGACTAGAAATACTGTTGGCTTCATGACAGAAAAGCACTTGAACCTGGTGGAGGATTTTAAAGATGTGGACAAGAGGGATACATACTCAACGCCTAGTGGACTGAAACCCTATAGGTGGACTGAAGGTCAGAAGCTCAGACAACTGTTCTCGTAAGCTATCATGAAGCTACTGATTTTTAACGTACTTCTGTAGCTCTCATTAATTCTAATAATTCTTCAATGAATTCTTTAAGAATTTCTAAGTTATATAACCTTAATAGTGATTATTTTGCCACTTCCCTTCAATTTGCCATTATTACGCTGTCTTATACCCTTGGTAAGGTAGATTCTTTTCAAACTAGTTAAAATGATAAAAATAAAATCGTATTGAGTTCTGAACACCAATTTAAAAGGATGGATTTAAGAACTGAGAAGTCAGAAGCAGGCTGTGAGCTCAGGAGCTATCAAAATAATAGTTCTGACTGAAGCAGTGATAATCAACCTTATGATAAAGTTGAAAAGAAAGAAAAAAAAAAAAAAACCCACAACCGAGAGCTATTATGGACCAAGAAGGGGCAAGCAAAGAAACCAGACATGACCTCAAGGCTTTAAACTCAATAATAAAAGGTGTACTATTTGACTATGACCAAGAAAGAAACAACATATTAAATAAATATCGATAATCATTATGATAGTCTTTTGAAAAGAAGTGAAATGCTTAAAATGAATTAGATCACAGACGATTCCAATTATAAGGTTCAAGAGAAATTAGAAAATAATGTAATTCTCTATCCCACAGTATATTCTATTGTAGCTGTACCTAAAATACCTTATCATAATCTTTATTTGCAATCCATTCTCATCTACAAATCATTGCACATAGGTTCTTAGTTATCAACCGTGCCGTCGTGAAGGAGGCATAGGGGCACGAAGAAGCCTTTTCACTTACACTGCCTGTCTGGGGCAGGCATCCCCTTCCACATTACACTCCAGGAAGACGGTCCTGGTTCTCATTCTCTGAACTCAGCATGCTGCCTCATACAGGGAATCTGCACAGGAGGTCCCCCATTCCCCGTCTCTCTGGGGAAGTGTCATCGGTCCACTATTCAACTCTTTCCTTAGGCCATGTTCAAATCTTTAAGATACTAGGAGGGACTGGCAGATGGGCCTGAGCTCTCCTGGACACTTCTACCGAGCCTTGGATATTCATCCACATCCTAGTGGCCACAGCTAAGTCTATGAAAAATCTATGGTGTTTGTGGAACTGAGACATCATTACATTTTATTAGACCAGCTCCCATCATTGGTCAGGGGAAATACACACACACACACACACACACACACACACACACACACATGCACACACATTCTTCCTTAAATAAGAAAACCAGTTTGGTCTACAGCCATGCCACCCTGAACAAGCCCGATCCCGTCCGATCTCGGAAGCTAAGCAGGGTCGAGCCTGGTTAGTACTTCCTAGGAGACCACCTAGGAAGACCAGGTGCTGTAGGCGTAAAGAATTAAAAATAAGAGATCGTAAGCTGACAAGGTCCTTGCTATTTGTGAGGTCGACCAAGGGTTGCCTCGCCTAAAAAACAAACAAACAAACAAACAACCCCCTCCCCCCCAAAAAAATAGTTTGTACAGACAATTTTACTTCCCTTATTTGGTTTAAGGAAAGAACAGGAGCAATTTTCCAGACTTGAAAGACGGGTGAGAGTAAGTACGCATGGGACACAGGAGACTCGAAAGGAAGAGGGGTTGCTTGTAGAGCTACAAAAAAAATTGATCTTGCTTCCAAGAATGGGAAGTAGCTCGGTGTCTACTCTAGATCTTTGGATGAAACCGAGGAAGGTGGGGATACATACCTGGCAAGACTAGTTTAAACGGTTCTAGGGGTCCAATAGCTCTTTGACATCCGTGTGAGAAATCAGAATATGCACCTTATTTAAGGTTTTTAAAGAGAACACGCCCTGGATTAATGCGAGATCATAATACAGTGCCAGACGTAGTAGCTGCACGTAAAATGTGAACTATGTTTATGAATAAATAATTGAAATAATTATTGAAAATGAGAAAATGATGGATTAACAGTTGTTTTTTATCCAAAATCAGATGAATCTATAATGCCATACATTTTTCAAATGGAAAAAAATTCAGTAATCACTAAGTTTGAACTGCAGATGGATAGGCACTGGGTTATATTAGCAGATCATGCAAAATGACAATTTTAAAAAATGAGATTGAGGTGGGTTTTGGAAATAAAAGTCAGGCTGATGTATACCAGGTGGTTACCCCAATATCTAGTATTTATTCAGAACTGTGTGGAGAATGAGGGTAATAAGAAAGTGTGAGGTGACATATGCTAACACTGAAGATTTTTAGCATGAAGAAAACTGTGAGATTTTCACTTATTTCTACGTATATATGATCCGTGTATTATAAACGCCATATGTTTGTTTAAATTTTACCTTTTTCAAATAGAGTTTCAGATCATCCGTTTTAATATAATGAGTTAATAATCACTAAAATTTGCAGAACTATGTACTGCTTAGGATCATGTCAATCTGTTAGCATAGACTATTTTGCTTTCTGAGTCTCATGGTTCTGCCCCAACATGGAAAATATACCTCCGCATGAAGATAAAACTTAAACATCAGCTCGGTCTTCCACGTTAGCAAAGTTAGAGCAAATTTAAGCAACCATGTTAAAAGAAAGAAACCATTACTCATTTCTTAGTCTAAATTATTGTTCATACAAACAGTATGAACCAGTACTTTAAAAGACTCAAAATGATAAAGTTAGCGTTCAACACCTGGGCTTTCAAGCGGTTTCTTTGGAAGCTCAGCATTTAGCCTAAATGTAGTTTCTTGACACTTCATAGCTAGATGTCGACTCAGTTTTACACTTCATAGAAGTTCAAAATGAATGAAATTTGCTTGAAGTTTTTACTGGTTACTTATGTCACAGCAGTAAAACTGAAATTCTCCACCATCATTGTTTCTCAGGGTTCTCCTGTGCACTGAGTGTCCTTAATTATTCCCAAACGATCACTGACATTATGCAAGAAAACAGGCACAGGAGGAGAAAGAACAAAAATTGGACAGTGTTCATATGTTAGAAGACAAGAAAGAAAAGTTATTTCTAGTTGCAAAGAATCTGAAAACATGCTAGTTGCAAGAATCTAGAAGACAACAAAGAAAAGTTATTTCTAGTTGCAAAGAACCTGATCTTGCATTTAGCATAAGAAATTATTAAGATACTTTGTTTATTTCTCACATAATGACCGACTGACAAATCTTTGCCAATTATCAAGTTTTTAGTAGGTGCAAAACATCGCTCAGGTGGCTGTGCAAGGGTACAGATCTCTTAGATCCAAAATTAAAAATCCATTAATCTAAATGTTTAAAGGATTTGGAATGTTTTTAAATCTCATTTCACTAGACAGGGGATGATGTCTTTTTTAGTACTCGAAGAGAGCTTCAACAATAGACAAAACTTGAACCCACTGACTGACATCTCTGTGACTCTTCCTGCATTCAGACAAGTGGTTTTCATCCATGATAAGATTAAAGCAAATTACGAAGTGCTGTTAATGGGATATATTTTGGCCTATTAATATTTTTATGAATCTAATAACATTGTAATTATAAAAATCACTAATGGATAGTACATATTAAAACATAATAAAGATCCAGAAATAATTACTGTTAACATTTTAACATTTCTCATGCAATGAAAAATTCTATATAAATGTAATTTATTTTATAAAAATTTTATTCCATATAAATATGCAATTTTTCTAAAATTTAAAACAGGGTTTATTAAATTTTAGATACTGATTTTTTACATTATATTTTTATAATCATTTTCTATATTTCTTAATATGCAAAGGAAATGTCATCACATCATTTTGATGATGCACAAAATTCCACAGTATGGCAATATCATAAATTATTTAACCATTTCTTCTTTTATTGGACATTTTATGTTTTCATATTTTTTCTGTACTAATAATACCTTTTTGAGTGCTCAGAAAATCAAGTAAGACAAAGCCCTTATATTACTCAAAGTCTAACAGATATCCATCACTACCTATAACAGCAATAATTATATCTTCGTATTATTGTAAGTCATCATCTTCACCTTGTAATTTTTTGATTAGTTTTATGCTTTGAGAATAAATTCATTTTTATCCAGTTTTTATAGTTTTCTTTTTAGCAATTCTCTAAAACACCTAGATATAATATTAAGGAATCAAAGATAATTTTTTTTCCTAATACTGAATCAAATATTTCATTTCAAGTATATATTTATATTTGTTTTATTATTTATGCTATCTCATAATATATGAAATATATGCATGTGCTCGATAACAATAATTTCCATATATATTTTAACCTTCTTGAATGAGATTTCAGATGAATCTTTGAAATATTTGAGCAGCAGTGTACCTTATTGCATTCCTTTTATTTTAGACAACAAAACAAAATATTTTACCAACAGTTGGCCAATCCTAGTTATTATAACTTTTTCACACAGACTGTTACCAGCTGAGCTAAAACAGCAGCTGTCCACTGGAACTAACTGCAAAAATGTTTTTCCCATTGGCCTGAAACCAAACATATGTTTTCCTGTACCAAGTAAAATATAACTTTCATTATTGATGCGTGTTAATTATTGAGGAGAGTTAATTACAGAGTTACACACCTGGACTTTCAAGCAGGCATAAAATCCCAGCATTTGGAGAATGGGAATTTTCATATATATTTTAATGTTTAGTGTTTCACATATTTGAGATAATAAGACTACATCCTGTAACAATTCCTTTCGACACTTCTAAAAATTAATATTTATCAAAGAGCATGTCTAGACAGAGCAGAGGGAGTATAAAGCTCATTTCCCCCCATATCTGATCAGTCTGGGAGCTAATTTAAATACACCATGGCGAGTAGTTTCTAGTTTGGATGATAACGATTGCCTCTCTCCTTTGCACTTATATCAAAGGCGTTATGATAGGCTTCGTGACTTTCCATGCTGTGTTTGTATGAATTCTTAAAGCACTTCAATTAGTATGAATTTTAATAAAGAAAAATTGGTGATGTAGCAGCAAGTTTTGAACACTTTGGTTTCTATTTCATTGTCTTCCTGTATGTGGAGTGCTTGTCCAGTTTGCTTATAAAAGCTTTTGTCTGATTTTAGTGTTTCATTACTGGAATAGTCAACGAAGTGGCATAGTTATCTCTCCAAGTAGGTCACTTAAAATAGCACATTTGCCAGTACACCTTAATGCTCTAGAACTAGAGATAAGGGCTGTTGGTTTACTCAGAAAATAGAATTGATGGGGTGTGCTTACATACTTCATTCAAGTTTCCCTAAGATTCTGACACCTACAAATAAATGCACAGCTTTTCTTATTAAAATTAAAATAACAATGATTCTTCTATGTAGCCATTCAGTTTGTCTAATAGATTCTTCCATCAAAGCAGATACGGCTTCTCAATAGAATAATTTCTGTGATGTTACCCTTACAGAAAACAAAAATAACAAATAAATATTACCTTTTGTATAGTAATGATTCCTTCCTGTGTGTCTTTGTCAACAGAAATCTTGAAAACCCCTAATCCATCACCATCCACAATTTTGTATTCCATTTCAGCATTAGCTCCTATATCCGCATCGGAAGCTTTAATTCTGGCCACCACAGAGGCCACCGGCAGTGATTCTGGGACATTATATTGGTAAGATCCTGTAACATTCAAAACAAAAAATGAACAAAACCTTACACCAAGCTAAACAAGGAAAATGTAACCATTTGGCTATTTTTCATCATTTTTGCTTAATTTGTATTTTATTTTTTGATAAAGAGTATGCTAAGGCAATGTGAGAGATCTGACAAGGTTCATGTAGCCTCAAGTTATTTCATGGGGACGACTGGATAATAATCAATATGTTACAGCAGAAAGAGCTGGCTTGAGGAAAGGCGGAAGAAGAATCTCCATTCCTGTATTTCCAGAGAAATGTGCTACTTTAAATACAAAAATAAATTTAAAATAATTATACATATATGTAACCAATGAATGTCAATAATTAAAATATAATAAAATACTCAAGATAGTAATTTATTGTATTTTCTTATATAATAGTTGAGGCTTCAATCATTGAATAAGAGCCTAAATAGTTCTGCTTACTTAATGCTGGAATTTACATAACAGTTTCTTTTACAAAGAAAGTTTCAGAAAACTGGACAAGAAAGTTTTTGAAGACAAAGTTAGCCTTGTTTTAGTTCATATATTTACCAAGAATAAGAATTACCTGAGTGGGTTTTATGGAGGATGGATTTGGGGCCACAAAGGTACGAGAGCAGAAGCAATATTATTTGAACAGCAAGAAAGAGAAGCACAAAAGGAAGAATGACTTTAAAAAATCTTTCTTTTGTAAAAATTTCTCGTTAACATCTCCTTAAAAAATTAAAATGTTTGGGAAGCAGATGAAGAACATAAACACTCCTCTTAAAACTAGGAAACTCCTCAGATTATGCCCGTTCATCATTTTTCTCTAATTATCTACTTTTTCCTGCTTCCTCTATCTTATTCCAGTTCCTTTTGGTTGTTAAAATGTGATGCACGTTCACTTTATTATAAAGAGAGAAGGATTCTCTCTGAGAGGAACAAAGAAAGGAAAACATCATCTATGTAAAGGGATCATATTTTAGGCTGAGAATTGTTTCAGTTTTCAATTTTCTCAATTTTGTAACTCCTGATTTATAAAAAAATTACAATAACGCTTATCGTTTTTAGTGATCGTTTTCACATATCCAGAAGTGTCCTTAGTAAAATCCTAAAATTTCAAAGTTCAAATAGTAACTACATGGTGGAGAAAAATCCCAGCAAAAACGAAAAGCCTAAGGACATATCCTTGGCTACCCCCATTTTAATAAGGAAGACAGGATCTAGTAAGCTAGAAGACCTGTGTTCTATCTGATCAAATCACGACAACTGAAACCATAAAAATTCTCGGTACCACTTGTTATCTCTGTAGGTTTAATGAAAAGAGGAACAGTTAATTTTAGTATGAGCCCAATGTAATTACATTATCCTTTATACTTTTTTTAATTCTACAATCCTCTTCCTCCCATAATAAGTCATCAAGAGCCCAAGAATAGGTTCCCATTTTTTAAAAATGCTAAACTTAGGGTAATTTTTTTTTTTTTTTTTTTTTTTGCCAAGAGGTATTGAAATGTATGTTACGTAATAATATAAATATTAAAATATGTAAAATAAAAATGAAAGATCTAAAGAAGCAGTATTTGAAGGAAACCACAGTGACAATCACATCTGCAGGGAAAGTTTCCTTGTTTGACATTTTCTTCTAAGATCTGATGGTAAAAGAGCTAAGTTCCCCATTTCTGTCACACACGCGTTTTAGTGACGTAGTCTGTACAGTTTCCTTACGTTCTTGAGAATTCTAAAGAAGTACCACATATGCTTATGAAAAAGAAACAAAAGTATAAAAGAGTGAGATGGAATGCTTTTTTTTACAATCAGGACATCGCCACCTACCAATCTTTTTTCCTTTTTCTTGGTTAAATCAAAAGCCACTTTGGTCAAAGGAACTAAATTGAAGGCATGGGGTTTTCTGGTTTCTAGATTGATTTCTTTAAAAACACTGAGTGTTTGCTCAAGAAAGACGTGGTAACATTGCTTAAAGGAATGTTCTTTGTGGATAAGTGGTCAAAAAAAGTGTGAAATAAAGAATGAAAAAGCTGGGTACCCTTCTATTTTTATCTTTATGAATAAAGCAATATTTTTACATTACTAATTGGCAACAACCACATAGCTTACAGAATGTTTAAAAAAATAAGTCTTAGAATAAAACCATTAATACATAAACAAACATAACTGTCTCGTATTCAAATAACGTAAATAAAAGAACCATGTTATAATTTAAGACAGAAGTAATACGAAGATATGTTTGCTTCTATTTATTTTCAGTAGCTTTATTATTCCATATTTCTGAATTAAAATCATCTCCTTGATAAAACAAAACTGTAGGAGAATGTAGTAAGATAATGATTTGAGAAGAATTTGGAAAAATCCCCTTTTAAAGACATTTTTGTAGGTTGGCAAGGAAAGCTAGTGCACTTGTGACACGTGACATAATAAGGTACTTACTCCGAGGAAAGCGAGGGGGGTTATCGTTGACATCAGTTAGGGTCACGGTGACTGACGTGGTTCCTGAGAGTCCTCCGTTTTGACCAACCATATCCTTTGCCTGAATAACAAGCAAATACTGGTCTTTAGCCTCTCTATCCATGTTTGGGAGGGCGGTCTTGATGACTCCTGTAAAATTTCAAATCCCAGTAAAATGCATCACGATTCACTGAATTCATACTAGTGAAGAACACTGACATAGGCAGCAAGTCGCTCTTGAGATGCCGCCTTTTGTTGTTTTATTTTTAAAAATTTTAATGCATGTTAAAGACCAAGAGGATCTGATAATTATATGCAATATTACAAAACCCAGAAAATGCTGACATGTGGAAGAGCGGGGCTTCTTAATATTGGAGAGAGAGAATGATCTTTAGGTTTTATGGAAATGATCTTTAGGTTCAGGAAATACCAGCTTATAAATAAATAAAATGAACTCTTTATCTAGAATAGTAGGCAGTCACCTGTACAAGTATATGGCAAGTTCTGCTTTTCCTCTTTCAACCTATCCAACAACTTAATTCCCGGTGACGTGAAATCACCATAAATAACCCTTTCAGCTACGGTCCCCTACCATCTCTTTCAGCAAAATGATTTAAATTCTCTACAAAGAAAAGAATAAAAGTCGCTTATGTTTAATAAGCATATGTTTACTAAAGCATATTATGTTTATTAATAATACCACCATTCTAAATCGTGGCTCTGATGCTAGATGATCTGAGAAGAAGTACTAAAGATGACAATGACTGTCCTAATGGAAATCAACGATACTGCAGATATTCGTGTGTTTTGCTGTTGTTTGTTTCTAATCAATTGCAGTTAATATTGATAGCCCTTGAGACTTTAAATGTATGAGAAATTGATTTCAGAATTTCATGTTGCTTGATGGGGAAAGTTAACTCAATAATCATTGTTGCAGTGAATTAATTAGTTATTTTAAACTAATAACTAGGTAAGTGAATTATTAGGTAAGTATATTAGGCAATAATATCTACTTAGGGGATGGAACTTAGTTTAACTATGTTATATGTAAATATATAAAGTGACATGTATATCTAATATTCTTAGTATATGTACATCTAGATAACATTAATAAAATATATTTAAGATTTATCTAGATAGACCTTGAAACCAGCAATATGAGACCATCTTTACTAACCAAATATAAGAAGTTAAGAATCCCACTTAATCATTGCTCACACTTTCATCGTTTCAAAGACAATGCCTGATCTATCTACCTAGGACCCTTTTGTTTATTGACGAGGTTAAAAATTGTCTGATTTATTTTATTAAAGAGATTCTAATATTTAGGGGGAAGTCAGCATTTAAATCCTTAGTGACTCAGACCTGAGGAAGAAGAATTCTGATATTATGGACTTTTCAGGGGCAAAATTGGGTTGTTTGATAGAGAATAGTTCTTTGGGAAGAAAATTATTATATATGATATATCATATAATGTAATATAATACATAATATAGCATAATATATAATATATAAATTGGGATAAACATTTTTTCCCTTATGTTCAGCATAAAAATGATTTAATAGCCTCTAAATTTATAATTTTTTAATTAAAATTTAATTTTAAATTTAAATTGTTTAAAGACTGATCCTTCAATGGTCTCTGTGTTATACTTCAGCCCTAAATATAAATTATATGCCTAGATTATACTGCATGAGGCCTGTCCTATACTTAGTAATATTCTATAGTTTGGTAACTATAGATTCTATGGGTGACACACAGATTTTCAACAGTTTAAGAATAATTTAAACAACGTATTATTGGTTCCTAATATTCCAAGTTAGAAAACACTTATACTACCTTAAGTAACCATATTTTGTTTAGATCTTAGCACTAGCTATCAAAAACAAACACACACACCCCTCCCAATATACCCGTATTTTAAGCATTTAAAATTATAATTCTTTAGTAGGCCAGTTTTTGTTGCTTTAACAATCACTTATTCTAATATGCTACCTGTTTTGGACACAGTTGCTACAATCACAGTAATTCAGGGTGACTTTAAGTGACTCCTTCACTGAGTTCTCTTGGCTCTCTACAGCTTCTAGTTAATCTCTGAAACACCACAATGATAATCAAAAGAAATATAGTCATATATCTATTTGATTCCATTGATAATTGCTTGATATGTAAATATTCTTAGAGCCATAATGATCGTGTGAGTGGTGCACGTTTGTTTTTCCATACTCTGTTATCTATAAGACATTATACAATGAGCACTGACCTAGGTTGACACTCACTGTGACCAAGCATAAATGGTCCTTGTCTAAGAGTTCTGGGACATATTTCTCCACCTTTTCCTTTCTTCTTCTTTTTTTAGATAATAATCTTCCTTTATTTATCATGCTTTTTTTTTATAAATTGAGCATTGACCAAAATATCTGGCCAAGAAATTTATTGCATCTAGATGACAAAACCTTAATATTCTTTTAGAGAAATTTCCTACTCATTCAGTTTTAATTTTTAATTTCTATTCATCTCTCATTTTCCTGGCAATAACAATATGTATGTGTTTTCATTCTTGTGAATTATTATGAGGGAGAGAGGTCCACAGCCTCTCAGCTAATCAGCAAAGAACGCACGGCAGCATCACCCTTTCATAGATTTGCTTAGTGGCATCGTTTTGGAAAGGAAATATAGAATTATTAGGAGAGAAATCCAACAGTCAAAGTTACTCACTTTTTTCATACCTCTAATTGTCTCTTTACAAGTGATCCATAAATAATACTTTTCCAAAGGAAAAATCATGGCATAGTTAGCAAAGTAATGCAGATGGCATCTTGAAATCTACTACTTTTAGAAGAAGAAACCTGGATATTCATTTTTGAACTGCAAATCAGGTAGGCAGTTGTATATGAAACTGATAAAAATATGAGATTATTTGTTGCAGGTTTACAGAATAGATGAACACATTAATCTTCAGTCTCTCAGTGAACTGGGGGACGCCGTGAAGAGAGGTGACAGGAATCTCTGCAGTCCCTTCCACACTGCTTTATCTTGCTTCTAGTGCCTTTCTGGAAGTGAATTGTCAACACTGGTATCTGCAGCTACCCACATCTTGTTTTGCGAATGGAGAAATTACAGGTCATTTGGCCTGTAAGCTACAGAAGGAATATGTGCTTGGAGTTTTTAGCCATGTTAGGTTAATAATATGTGACTAATAAATAGTAACATATCATTAATATTATCCTATTAATAATAAGAATAAATTTATTATCCTCTTTTTGAAAAGAAAAAAGAAATTAGAAGTTAAACATATTTATAGAGATACACCTAACAGTGATTTCTTGGTCCTTTTTTGTTGCTGTTGTTTACATAATCTTGCTTGAGCTTATTTTCGGCATTTTTTTCCTGTCGAAAGTTTTACTTTCTTCTCAAAGTCATTAGATTTGGAGATAAATAAAATAATGTTATTTCTCACATAGATAAGAATCATGCTGACACCAAATAAAGAAGTCTAATTCCAATTTAATTTACAGCTCTTCATGCTCTTAAGATCTACAAATTTTCCAGTTTTGTCAGAAAAATACATGTTTTTCAAAAAGTACATTCTTATATTATGAATTAGCAGAGAGGACAAATATTCCCAGAACAGCTCTGCTCTAATGACTATAGAAAGAGAAGCCCCAATGATTACAGCACTAAAAACTCTAAACAAAACAAAATTGAACTTTATTCATCTTTGTAATGCACGATCCTTGAGAATCTGAAATGAAATTAAGTTTGAAGTACTAATAATGTGATCCCACACAATAGTCTACTGCCCAGATAATCAATCAGTGAGGCCTTACCTACACAGGGCTTACAAAAAAACCTATTATTTTTCAACGAAGCTAAAATCACAAGCCAATCATGAATAACAGCACAATATTTAAACCTCGGCATGAGTACATGCTATTTTTAGACAGGTTATATAACTCGAGAGTGTATAATTTGTGAGCAAATTGCTGGAAACACGTCAGTGTCTTTGGAGGCTGCACAGGGCAGGTGTATCAGGGAGATGGGTAGTGTTTGAATTTAGGTATCTCGGACCTATCGTTGGATCAACCACAAGCACACCTGTGTTCACAGGATTCGTACCGCACATCGCATACTTTCACTTCTTCAATACTCGCTTGATCAGAATTGTTTCTTCTCTGTTAGACTTTCCAGGGAGCTTCCTAACTCTACCACTATCTTGGTGTAAAATATTCAATGCAGTCTCTCTGAAATTCTAATGAATGATGAGCTAAGATTAAATTTACTTTTCTGTTCATGCATGATTACAACTGTCGTTCTCAAAAGACATTTAAAACATTAATCCCCCACAGTGATTTGAGAATGAATATTGCCTTTTTCTTTAAATATGAAAAACAGGACAAGAGACATTAAAATATTCATTTAGGGTCATAGGTACTATCAAATATTCATAATTGCAAACTTGGCTAGTTGGAGAATTCTCCATGATAAAGGGGAAATTATTAACATATAGAAACATTTTGGATTTTTATGGTGAAGAAATTCCATGGCACATGCCCACCCATCTTCACACCTGCCCATTCCCCCCTACACACAGAACCAGACACGCACAATCAATAAAATATTTATAACCAAAATAACAGTGTTCCAAATTGTACTCTAACTTAATGTAAACTATTTCAGCTTGAAAGCAAAACATAATGTTTAGCCAAACCACACATATTCTATCCAGGCAGCCTTGTGACTCAAATATTTTTTCCTAAAATTAAAAAAATAGTCCTTTAATTTAGTTTTTTGGTTTAGCAGATGATCATCTTGTTTGTTATGTTTAAACTAATTTCCCTGGGAAATCCAGCCTGTGGAAGGACAAGCTGAACCTACCAGCTATTCTAATGCCTGGCAGGGAGATTTGTGCTTGAAAATTAAATTTTATTATATATAATTCCTATGTGAAATAACTAAAGAAACCAAAAATAAAACTGAAAAGTGAATAATCAATGTTTTCTTATAGAATCACAAGATAGCAGGGGAAATACTTTGTAATATAAAATATTTTATAGGTAGGAATACTACTATAATATTCTTAAAGGGTGCTATTGCCTCTATAAATAATATGCTACTTAAAACCATAATACACATATTGAGAGAAATACCATAAACATGTTACCAGTGCCAAGTACACCGAGTAATAATTGCTAATATTAATTCTATGCCAAGACACAAGTGATGACTTTACAAGGAGTGACACATTTCAATTTTTACCTGTCTTGGGTTCCACTGAGAAGTATGGCTGTCCTTGCAGGATACTGTAGACCACTCGGGCACTGTTGCCATAAGTAGGATCGTCAGCATCCGTCGCTGTCACTTGTACCACTGAGGTCCCTATGTGCCAACCCAAAAACCAATGAGTTAAAGACTTCCAAATGCTACAGAACACAAGAACGCATAAAATGCTGACGATTCTGCTTTAGATGTGTTTTTAATTCTGCATTTTTCTTGTTTCAAGGCACATGAAAATTTGATATCACATCTTTTGTATAACACAAATCCAAAAAGACGATAAATGCTAATTAAGCCCCCAGGAATATTTAAGGGGTATGAAAATAGGTTGGTAAAAATATAAGATTGATGATGCATGTTAGAATGGGATATACTTAGAACTGGATGGGATTCAAATTTTCGGCATCTCATCCATCAGTGTCGGGTAACAAGTTTTTATCAAGAGCAGTCTTTGTAAGTCTCCATTACTGACTAGGAGGCAGCGTGACAAAGAATAGCATGCTGACACCCAAATTATTGAGGGGCCTATCTCACTGCTGATGCTCAGTAGAGCCAGGCAGAAACTTCAGTAATTAAATAAAGAATATTGGATTAATAGAGTTAACTAAATATTAGTTGGCTACCCTATCTCTTCAGTAATAGTTTCTTTATTTTTTCATTTGTTTCTACTAATTGATTTAAAGGAAAAGCATGAAATGAAAATTTAAACCAAATTCCCCAAAGGAGGAAAAACATGGCAATTTTTAAAATTGCATTATTAGTTGTTTTTCCACATTTCATGATAGAATGTCATATTGCTTCTTCATTTTACCACATATTCACCTATTCTCTATGGAGAGCATTCACTGCACTCTATTCTTTTTATTTCCACTTAGAATATCATCTTAAAAACATTAGCTACTCATATTTGCTTCATTTATGATTTAAGCACATGCTAAGCCATTTATGTCCTTTCTTATGGGGATGGGACAAATTCCCTTTTTAATGTATTCTTCCAAGGTTCAAGTCTGGCTCTAATAATTTCTTCAAAATATGGCATTTTAATCTAGCATCTCTTTTAGCTATATTCCTACACAGATTTCCCTTTATAAATGCCTTCAATAAGTTATTAATTTCCATTTTGTTACAAATCTATTCTCTTCTCCACACTATAATTTCCCTTATCGATTCCATTTTCTTTAAAATTGGGTGGATACTGTGAACTAATGTACATGGTACCATTTTTTTTAAATTCTGAAGATTTAGTTGTTGTTTTCGTTTGTTTTTTAATGGACTTAGGTGGATATGCCCTGTGGATACCTGTAGGACCAAATAATGAATGATGAATATTTGAAAATCGTTTTAAGAATTAAATTTTGATTTATTTGAAAATGTTAGAATCAATGACATTGATATTTTCTATATTTGCTATAATGCACCGCCTTCACAGCAATGTTCATTCTGATAATAGGCTTCAATACTGATTTCCTACTTCATTCAAAAAGAACTTTAAACAAAATGATGAAAAGTATATTTCGGGAAACTTGGTTGTATAATATCTATTTTTTAAAGTGATTATTAATTTACTGTATACACGCGCACATATTCTCAAATAGCTTAGGATTTCTCACGCTTACCTATGCTCTTTGGCAATGAATGAACCACCCCCTAAGGGCTTACGATTGTTTTAAATCTTACAATTAGTAGGCATGTCAAAAACAAAATAGCCCTAAATTAAACAGTGGAAGCTTGTGTTGTATATACCATACCATTTAGTGACTATTATAACAACTGGGTTAGAATTAGATACTTTCATAAAGAATGGCTCGCTAAAAAATTCATGTAACATATTTTATGTAGGCGGTCATTGTTCTTTGTTCAAATGTTGATTTTAACCTAGTGATCCCAATTAGTGCCAAGTAAATCCTAAAGACTCTTGAAAATCATTGTTTAAAACGTTCTAAACCCACTGGAACAAATCAAATGTCTAAAATAACTCTGCACATGTGCATGATAATCATGTTTGATATCAGAGTGATATTGTTGAAATGAAAGCTACCGTGCCTCATTCAGCCTCTAAAATGAAAAGTTCACATGAATGCAATCTGCACTTTTATGTTCTATGTAGGAAAGAAAAACCTTAGCAAGCCAACGAAGAGCACCCAGAATGCCCTCGAGAACGATGGTTTTGACCTGAACTGTTCAAGCACTCTTCAAAATTTCCTTTTTTTTTTTTTTTTTTTAATATTCTACTTTGGGGAAGACAATGTACCTGCTCTTTCCTCTAAACTCTTGTTGTTGCTGCTGTCCCCACTGTTGTGTTTGTTACATTAGGGAAGCAACAACACAGGAAGCCCTCTGGAGGTGTGGGCGGTACAGTCAGAGCACGAAGAAGCCTGTCTGCTCAAAGAAACGCCCGCAGAGACTAGAGCGGAACGCTGTCACAGCAAGCCCCGATTCCTCTGGCTCATTGTCGTTTTGGATTTCTTTAGCAGCAAGGGCCATGGTGCCCCAGATAATTTTCCCTCCCCCATGTGGAAGAGACAGAAATCTGGGGTCACGACACTGTGATTCCCCAAAAGGGCGCACACAATCTACATCTCTGCACAGAAGAGGTGTTGACTAAATGCTGGAATAAATGAAATGATCTTTATTTAAAGCAAATCACACTGGGTAAACATTTAAGGGTTAAAATGTCAGTTCAATTATTTTTAAATAAACGTCTTCCTTCGATACTGAAAACAGCAGTAAATAAACACATAAATCACCGGGTCTCTATTCCAGCCCTGTAATGTTTTATTGTTTTATAAGAACGTCCAAACTTAAATTACATACTGGCTGAAAACTACTCCAAAGCTACCTGAATATATGGAATTTAAAGCAGACTTTAATATTATTTAATGTAGATAAAGTATATACTAGAAGCACTTTACTTTCTGTTTTTCCATTTACGCGGCAATGACGAAGGGCTTTTGAGCAAAACAGCTTTCATCATTCTTTTCTCTCTCAAACTGAGGATCGCTTTACCATTATTATAAATTCAGTATAAATTTCTACGCATTTTAGTTTCTGGAGAAATGTTTTAAAAGATTACTGGTGGCATGTGGATGGAGATTTGTGGTTTCAAGAATACTCTACAGCAAATAAACCGACGGATCCGAATGACAGCCGGGCTAAGCCACTGAGGACCTGCCTCATACCTTGGCCGCAGACAGATGCTTAGAATAGTGCATTGTTATCCTACGATCAGGAGAAAGAAGAGTAGATCATCCCTGGCTGTGTCTGGAAGGACTGTCTTTTTGAACTTCTTAGGCATCATTTTAATCATTAAAAAAAATTAAATTGCAAAGGGAATGTAAGACCTAAGTAATTTCTTGAAAGCATTGAGACAGCTGTGTAAAAGGAACAACGTCCCGACTTCCCATAAAGTAATGTGTTTGAATAAAAGGATCTGCGTACTGGCACCTAACAGGTTGCCAGCATTTCCGTCAGCAATTGCTCCGCAAATGTTATTTGTTTTTCTTCAGGACTTAGGATGCTTTCATTTTAAATATAACCCCCCTAGAACCAGATGCTGCAAAGGCAGTATGTGCTTTACTCACCCACAGGAGACATCTCGGGAACTCCGGCTGTGTACGGGCCGTCCAGGAATCTGGGCTCGTTGTCGTTGATGTCCTGAATCTTGATGACGAACTCAGATTCGGGCTCCACGGGCTTGTTGGTGAGCCTGTCCAGCGCCTGGGCTCGGAGTGTGTAGTAGGCCTGCTCCTCACGATCCAGCCTCTTGGTGGCATGAATGTCCCCAGTGTTCTCATCAATAATGAAAATGGAACTTGCCCCTTCGCCTGACAAGATGTATTTGATGGAACCATCTCCTTTATCAACATCAGAGTGAAGCTGGTGAAAAATTCATGTGAGATGAGATTAACTTACAAGAGAGTCAGTGATAAAGAGATATGTAAAAATAATTCTTATGTCACGCAGCGGTACATGAAATTTTATTGTTCTTGGAAAGATAAGCTGATGCTTACTGCGCACAGCAGAAAGGCTATTAGAATGTGTCAGCTTGTGCTGGTGAGCAAGACAATTTCATTTCTTCCTGTAAACAGTCTCCTCTCCAAAGGTATTTTATATCATTCCCAAAGTTATGAACTTGTTGTAGTGTTATTTTTTGATTTGGTTTGTCTTTGCCAGGTTAGCCATCTTCTTTGAACAGAGTAGACATTCAGTAAACACGTATAATTGGTTGATTTGATCTTATTCCAAGCAAAGGGGCTCGCTAGAGAACATTTGCAAATTTAGACCTAATGTAGTATTTAATATGCTTAGAAATCACTGCATTCTTTAAGGGTGCCCTTCCCCCCAACCCCCTCTTTTTCATGATTATCAAGTATGGATGGATGAATGTCCATCACTAAATCGGTCTTGAATCCTGTTCTACAATTCTAAAAATTTGGGGCTGAAAAAAAAAAAATTACACTGTTCTCTGAAGTCAGAATTTTAAATCAATATGTGCCTGAGACTTCGAAAAAAACCTTTCTTGAAATACCAAGAACTGCATTTGATTTGCATGATTAACCCCCGCATCAGCGGCAGGGCAGGACTCCTGATTTGCATTTCATATCTGGAGCTGTCCCGTCTATATGTCAGCACATTATGTCAAACAGAGGAACCTGAGGAAACTCAGAAATAATTACACATTTTCCTGAACTTCACAACCTGAGAAATACAGGACTCCATCTGTCATTTCAGAAATCTTTCATCCCCTGTAACTGCCATCGTTCTGGACTTCGATTAATATGAATGGAAAAAAAAAAAAAAAACCAATTTACCAAATAACAAGGCTTTTCACTGCCCTACAGAACTGCGTTTGCATTCTTTAAAAGACAAGGTGCCAAAAATATAAAACATGGAGAGCTGCTTTGGAAGGTGGGTGCCCGGGGCAGTGTCGTCCTTTTGCGGGGGCTGGTGAGGGTGCCCCTTTTTGCACTAATTTCTGGAAGTGATTCTTCTGCTGCACTGTGTTTATATTCTGCTTCGGAATACTTAAATACCTGATGTAGCCCTGGGTTTCTGTAGTTTTTAGTCTGGACTGAATAATACAAAAACAAATTTCTACTACGGTTGTAATTTAGATTTGTCCGGTGTGGAATTTTCTAGTGCCTCACTGTGCTGCATGTTTACCCACAGCATGTGAAGTTATATTCTCGAAATGTAGTGAATTATTTAATTTTCTTAAGTCATTCTCAGGGTTACGATTGCATATACATCTCCCTTTAATTTAAGACGAAAAAAAAGAGATTGATTCAGTTTGAATGACTGCGTGCTTCCTATGTGCCAGGTACATAAAGAAGTCTGGATTTATTCTATGAAAACACATGTTTAGAGTCTTGTTATTTGTTCTCTACATAGAAACTCCTTCCACGCTCATTAATGGCTGACCTTATAATCCCTCTAAACAGATGAGGAAACCGAAGTAAAGCAAGGCTGGGTGCTCTGCGTGGCTGCGCCAGCATAGTGAACCAGGCAGGCTGGTGGAAGCTCGGCCTCCGCGTCCTACCACGGGGTCCTCCCTCTGAGAGAGGAGCAGCTGTCCTGTGAGGTGGGAACACCACAACCTGCTGTAAAGAATGCCGGGAAAGAGCAGTATGTGCAACCCACCCCCTCCTGATCGCTCCCCAAATCTTAAAGAAAGTCAGGGCTTTGGTGGTTCTCATCGGCACGGTTAACAGCTTACAGGAAGGGTCCTTTCCTGGCCTCGTGCAACAGAGACAAATACGACCACCCTCAACGACACAGCAAAAAACTTGAGTCCTCAGACAAAGGCAGATGATGGAGGAAAATCAGTTGTTTTTCAGCTGCTAGCACCTCGAGGACCCCCAGCACATACACTTTTCACTCCCCTAACCCCTCTTCGCCCTCATCTGTGCCTCGAAGGCTTAGGAGTGTCGCCACATGACCACTGGCGGGGGTGATCTGATGACCTAGAAATACCCAAGTAATGCACAGGTCGTGTTCTTAATCAGAGGTTTGCTGTCTCTCTAGATCTTACTGGGGACTCCCATTTGTAGAACCAACCCTTACGATTCATTGAAGTAATTCCTGTCAACTGGTAGCTGTTTTCACGGCATCTCCAATTATGCAAGGATCAGACTCCTTCTCTTCTACGTCCCCCCCGCCACACACACGCACACATATCTGTTTCAAGAGCCCTTGAGATGTACCACAGTTACATCTCTGACACTTTTCTCCCAGCTTGGACCATCACTAGGCTCGTAATCATTGCCAAAACTCAAAAGCAGAAAATTGCTTTGAGTCTAGGCTCAGTGTCCTTGCAAGGTTAGAATAAGCATCTGCAGTTAAAGGTGGATGATCGACTTTGCAATGTTCAAGTGGATACATAATTATCGGATGCATTCAGACATTTCCTCTGTGAGCCTATGTGCACTATGCCAGTCTTAACAGGCTGAGTGAAACCCTTGCTGTTAGTGAAAAACTGCTGTTCTGTTCTGAAAAAGTATGCTCAGCAAAGAAAAACCTGGCAAGTGTAGACTTACTGAACGACAGGCCCTCTTAAGGTGGCACGTGTGTCTCCGCAGGCGCAAGCCTGCACACACACGCACGCACACGCATTCTTTGTGAGTGACTGTTATGGAATGGAGAAAAACCACTCTCCACACTGAAAATCTCTGGCCAGGCAGAAAAACAAACAAACAAACAAACAAACGAAACATTCTAAGGTCCGACAACATAATAAAGGAATTGATAAAAAATAAACAAAGAACATAATACGACAACAAATAAATACTCATACTCTACTTGGGGCAAAGTACGACTCACAATGCTACGTCTACTTCACTTGCATATGCCCTTGTAAACATCTCGTGATTCATCTAAATAACAACAAAATTTAGATTCATTAATCGTTGGACAGAACTCACCTTTACTACCTGAGTTTCTAAATCCTTTTCAAAATATTTGTTGTGACTCTTAAGTAAATATTTAAAACGTCATCGTCATCATTATAATTATCACTGTTATGGCAAATGAGCACAAACAGTGAGGGGCACAGATCCCTTAGCTGAGTCTAGCTCATAAGGCGAAAGGAGGAGCAGGGAAGGAGATGCAATCATTATGTGACTCATAAGTCACTATGTCAGCACTGTGTACGGTAACAATGAAAAACGTATCAAACTGTGTTGGATTCTTCATAATCTACACAGACCACGAATGCAAAGCACACTTTACAGGCACCCTGAAATAGGCTTAACAGTTCATTATGGCTCCCTCATTCCCTGCTTGATAGAATATATGCCATCATCACTAAAATGCCAACCTTTTCCTTTCAGTCTATCTGAACAATAACCCTGATTTGGAACCCTAAAATCTTTCACTTGGACTATTCCAAACCCCCCCCAGTTATACTCCACCTCCAATAACTCGCATCATCTAAGCTCTCATAGCGTCAGAAATCATCTCCCTAAAGTATACATTGAATTATATCACACCCGTCGTCAAATATATTTAATTGCTTCCCCTGGTCGATGAATTTAACCCCAAATTCTAAGCATGGGTCTCCACGTGGCTGTTTGCTATTTCCCTGGCCTCTCTTTTCTACATCTCGGAGTGCATTCTCTGCTCCAGAGGCCTACTGTTCGCCACCGCCTGAGTGCAGCGAGCATTTCCATCCTTTTCAAGACACATCTTTCATCATCCTGGCCACCAACTGACATCCAACTCGGCTTAATGCAACTTCCCTTTTACTGAAGTCTTAACAATCCTGCTTTCTTCCATGGCATGTTGCTGGAATTTCTATGACAGAACGCATTTAATTCTGCTCTCTCTTGGAAATCTGGTTTCACTGTTTTCATATCCAAACCCTTCTTAAATCTATAAACTCCTTAAGAGCTGGGTTCTTTTTATCACTGTCCTTCACATTTGCAATAAACAAACCGTTGTATTAAATTTAGCAATGTATAATCCGCTTTGTAAGAGTCACGCTTGTTTTATTTCGGTTTCTCTCCTTTTAAGTTTTAACAGCATTAGGCAAAAAGAAAACAAACAAAACAAAAAAATACCCTGAATCTCTAGTAAGTTCTCCCCAGTGCTTCGAATTGCCAAGATGGAGCACAGATACCACATTTTATATGCCCACTGCAACCCCTAGCACAGTTTGTACCTGCACATGTCTTACACAGAATGAACACACACACACATACACATGCAGGCACACACACATACATGCACATGCACACACACACACGCACGTACACACGCACGCACGCACACACAACTCTCACTCCTTCCCCTCCCCCCTCCTCTCTCTACCCCTCCCCCCCAGGAGCGTTTTAGACATCCTCAGATGCCCTCTCATGGCAGAATCTCCATGTACTTGATTCGTTTTTTAGCCATCATTTTTTTTTTTTTAAATTTAAGATTGTAAAGACCGAAACTAAAAACAAACCATTGTACTGCATTTCTGACAATTTTCTTACAAGTATTTTATCAACTGGGGCCTGATATGAACTACTGAGTCCAGTATTTTCAACCCATCTGCTTAAAAAAAAACAAAAGCAGCCCGAAAATGGAGAATATTCCTCAATTTAGCAAAGACTGAGGTTAAAAAAAAAAAATCAATTAAATATATTGATTAACTTTCCTTCTAAGAACATCTTAAACTCTACTCACGTGATCTTACTGAAACCTGGTCTTTACTCTCTGACCCTCAGTCTCATCTATAACCTGGAGATAAAAATTTCTACCCTTGAACAACTGTGGCAACTATTACAGCTGACACGGTAGAATGTGACTCATAAATGACTATAATATCAGGATCGTACTTTTAAACATTTTTGCCTTTGAAAACATACTACGTTTTTCGTGTCATGAAAAAGAACAAATCTAGACATAAGATGAAACTATTGGGAAACAGATCAAGTCTATCATGAAAGCACCGACG
>NW_011888900.1:3141642-3153470 GCF_000151845.1 Pteropus vampyrus
CCTTGTCCTCTCTCCGGCAGCTGTCCCCGGGCCACAGCCAAAGGACATAAGCAGCCTAGAGCCAGATTTTCCCTGATAGAAACCCCTCCGGGGTGGGTGTCACTATGAGCACGACATGCTTTCTACTTCGGGGTCCCTGCGCAGCTCCTCACCCCTCAGTCCTAAACTCTAAGGAGTGAACTGGAAGCAGTTAAAAAAAAAACAAAAAACCAACCCTGGAAAGGTTAAGGGTTTTTCTCAGGACCATAAATTTAATCTTGCTTTGGAAATGGAGGCTGAGCAGAAAATGCGTGGCTGGAGCACTGCTACGCAAAGCACCGCCCGAGGACCACCCTGCGCCATCTCTCCAGGTCCAGTGAAGTATGGAAACTAAGAGAAGCCCCAGAAACTTTCCTACTCGTTGCTCAGAGTAATTTATATGGGTAACTGAACCCAATAATAATAATGAAGGAATAGGGATTGAATTTTTTTATCTAAGTACTTCATTTGTCAACATAGAGGTCATAACACAATATGTCCTGTGTCCTTAAAACAACGACAACACCAAAAGCTTGGTCACTCACCACAGGTCAGCTGAGAGGCCCTGGGTCAGCAGATAAAACCCTACATGAAAGCTCTTTCGAATGTTTCTAGGCAGTAATTAGGAACTAACAGGAAAAGTGTTTTAAACTAATTACTGCCTAGAAACATTAGGGGGCACTGGACGCCACCCCCCACCAGGAGGCACTGGGTGATTCGCAGAGGCCGCCCTTGAGATTCGCCCTTGAGATTGGCACAGATGTTCTGTCCACGAAACCGAAGAAAAGAAACCCAAGGAAACATCGCACTGGGCAAGCGCGTAGTGAGTCTGCGAAATATTCCCTGCATTGCTTCGCCTTGCCTTTTGCATTCAAAAACAATAATAATTAAAACCATAAAAATATAATTTTGGAATCTACATTTGGGTGAGAGAACTTCAACACTTGGCAAATTGGTAAAATGGCAAATGGAGCCATTTAGCCAAAGGTAATACTTCTTTCAGGGCTGTCCCACATCCGATGACAAGCTGATGGGGGGCTTTAAAGCTCCTCCCTCTCCCCTAATTCAAAATAGCTCCAAAGAGGCTTCTGAGGCCACAGCTCCCCAAAGGCTGGCCAAGGTCTAGGTTACAACTGCACTGGAGTTCAGCTCCTTCCCTGCCCAGTCCCCCCACCTTTCCAAGTGTTGATTCCAAGAACTGGCACTCTGACAAATTCCCTACAGGCAAATCCCTGTCTTGGAGCCTGTTTCCTGTGAACTTGACCTGCAAAAAACACACACACACACACACACACACACACACGCACACACACACACACACACACACACACACATAACTAACTCAATAAGTAATGAGTGGCAGAGCTTGGCTTTCTCTGCACATCTGTCCTCATGCATACCCGGATGTCTCCTGCAGAGGCACAGGACAGTAAGGGACACATTTACATAACTTGGTGAGAGATTTTGCAGATCGAAAGTAGCAGCAGCTGAGGAAGAGCCGCAGGGTGGCAACATTCATACAACACATAACCCTGGGCGGAGTGCCATGTGGTTTTTTCAGTCTACACCTGACATACTCTTTCTTTTTTTCCATGCTCCCAAATGCTTTAATTTCTAGAAACTTCACATGGTAAAGGAACCAATCGCAAGAGGGAAAGGGCTTCACTGTGTTGTTTTTCATCTGGGAAGAGAAAGAAACAAAATGGCCTTCACTCAGGGAGCCCGGGGGCCAAATCTGTGTGCGTTTCTCTACACAGGACCCACTCCTGCCCCATTTTCCACGCCCAGAGCGAGCGTCTAATATTCTCTCAAGTGGTATGATGCCCTCACCTACTACGAAATATTTCAAACAGAATATGTGTCCATGGGCCCAGGCTTTTTTATTCTTAAAAGTGCTTCAGGTCATACTATTATGCACCCAATGTAAGAACTGCTGGCCTAAAGGGAGAAAAGGAATACAAGAGAAGCTGAGGGAAATGTCCTTCCATTTTAAAGGCAGAGGAGAAAAAAGGCTTATTAACTAGATAAAAAAGAAAAAAGAAAAAGAAAAAAAAAAAGAAGCATGTCTGCAGAGCTTAGGCAATCATTTGCTACAAAGATACAGATTTTAAAAACATACCTCAAAAAAAACGTCTGGCATAAATTCAACAAACACAAAAGCTTCCTAAATGAAAATAAAAACCCATTTCACATGCCGGGGCCTCTGTGGGATATGGAACTGTCTCATCTAAAATACCGCAGGTGTGAGAAATAAGGACAACACACGTTTCCCCCTCTGAAGCAAAATATTTGAAAGAAATGAGGAAACGCAAAGTCCCTCCTGAGCCCGTGTGGCGCCCACTGCCACCCCGGTGACTTCAGCGTCCTGCTCTCCTGTCTTGTCGTCCTCCCACTGAGCTCCATCAGAGCCCGGTGCCCTAAGGATAAAAGCTCCCGAAGCCAAAGGTGATACAACGTGTAACGCTATGGAAGGAAAAGGAGTGATGTGGAACGGATGGGCAACCACGGAGCAAAGTCGACGACTCGGTGACACAGGGGAGACATCCTCCAACAGCTCGCGAGCTGCAAACTCTGGAAAGGTGTCTTCGGTTTTCGTGGGAGAGACTGGCCTGGACTGGTGCGTAAAGGACAGGCCGGTCTGGTATCAAAAAAAGATGCCACCGGCACCAGCTGGAGAGAGGCGGCCGCACGCGGTGCGGACACACGGGCGAGGGAGGGTGACAAACGCCGCTGCGTGAGACGGGGCTCTGCGAAGTTCCGTGTGGCTTTTCGACTGATGAAATTCCGTCTAACTTGAAAAATGCAGTAAGTTCTCTGAGTTGTTTTCCCTTAAACGCCACATTTATTTCATAGAATGACTCTTTGTCCCTTCTCCGATGAGCATCAGATATTAGCACTGTGCTCTCCATTAATCCGCGAACTGAGATGCAAGATGAATAAAACAAGCTTTCTGGCAGCACAATCGCAATCGCTAAAGTGACTCAGAATAATGTTGGAACCAATTCACCTCTGTAATAAGCAATGTGAACTAGGACAAGAACTGGGGGCGGGCTGGGTCGAGTGCCGAGATGCTGCCTTCATGTTGGGTACCTTCTCGGATTTCAGTTTGTTCATCGGACTAGGGGGGGTCTTCAAGGCTCCTTTTATCCCAATTCTCTATGTATCCCCTCCAAAGAAACATGGGTGAACTGTCATCCTCCATCCAGACTCCTGACATGTACTGGCCATTCCAGGAACGGCACGAGACATTGGGAGCTGAGTTTTGGGTGGATGATAATGCCTCAGGTTAAACCATTTTATAAAATCTCACATGGCAACCGTATGGTTACGTCACCTTGCGAAAGTCAGGGGCACTGCAGAATATGTCCGGACGATCACCAACTCAGAAAACCCCATAGGTTCATTTTGTAAGATTCTTTTCTATAATTTCGAAATGTCCTGTTTTGTAAAGCTTGTGAAAAAAAGGCATTAAGACAATTTTCTCAAGGCACTTGGGAGTGAAGACCTTTTTTCCCTATGTATAGCAGCTAGTAATTTGGTTAAATAATTCAGAAGAAGTAATTAGCATTTGATTTTAAAATATATGTCAAGAACATACACGAGGAATCTTTAAAGGGTACAGCAAAATAACGAGCTACCTAAACACAACTGTCGGGACAAGGTCACTTCTTTAAAAGGAAATATTATTAACAGTACTTACCTATAATTTATCTGATTCTTATCTTATACACACATTCATTAGTATCACAAACACACACACTAAGAAAACGCATCTTTCCTCTCTTTCCCTGAGATTTACAGCGTTATACATTTTCCCTGTATTTTAATCTGTCGCGTTATACATACATGACTTAGATGTATTATCCTATTTACATCTGAACTACCCCAAACTCCTCACAGCGATACTGGGCAGAGAATGATTTCCTGGTTCCCAGGGGTATGAACACACAGAAACATTCCTGGAGGGCATCGTTTGGGGTGGGTGATTCCCTACCTTCTTTTCTAGGCTGCTTCTATTAACTAAAACTTCCCTTACTGTGGACCCAAGGCGGAGAAAAAAATAAAGTAAATAATAAAAAGAGTGCCAACTGAATCCCCTTTCTTTTACATCACTTGTGATTCAATAAGAAAAGATTCCCATAACAGAACAGGCACACGTTGTCACATGTCAGACATAAAACAATTAGTAGAGTTGATTCTGGACTGCAATACAACCTGACATGGGGCCATTTCAATCATGAGGAAGTTATGACAGAATTTTCCTGCAGGCTCGGTCCAATCTAACTCAAATCCCATCGCTCTCATTAAAAAATGTAGCTCGTCTATTCCTTTCCGTGATCTTACACTTCTTTGCCGTGTATTTGTAATCCCGACTTTCATCCACCCTGCTTCACATATTGTTCTCTTGCTCTCTTATTTAAACAGCTAATAGTGAGAGCTAATATTTATAGAGTGTAATTATCTGCCAGACAACCATGGAAAAGGGGACTTCAATTCTCCTAACGAACTTCTGTGGTGGGCGTTACTGGCCTAATATTACACTCTAGAAAACTATGATCTAACGGGATTTAGGACCTTGACCGGTTTTATGCAGTAACGTCACAGACTTGAACCTAGATCTCGCCACTAACGGGGTCTGTATTCAACCTGTTTTACTGGCGCCATGCTGCCCCCGCCCCGTCTCCTTCCGTAAGAGATGAATGATCTGAAAAGGCTTGGATTCTTGCATCTCCCTCCCCGGCCCCCGTATGAAAAATCCAACCGTCAGTAAGGCAAAGCATGAATGAATTTATAGCTACTGAATTTTTGAGTGTTTGTTTCAGATCCCTCCTTGCCCTCCTTCCGTCCCCATCCCAATCAACTGCCAATTCCCAATGTCCCACCTTGATAGCCTGGCACCTCCATCTGTCATTTTGTCTCCACTTTGCCCATTACAGCCCTGAATCAGGATCGCATTATTTCTCACATACGTTCACAGCATAGCAATTTATACTTTACAAAAAACACGCAGACTCTTAACTGACCCTCCTCCCTTAACACCTCAAACACACAGTACTATGTGATTGGCAGAGGCATCTTACCACAACACGATGACTTCATTGCTCTCTAGTTCAAAATTGTGGATGGCTCCCTACGACTTTCCATATCAAAGACCCGCTTAGGCTTCAATGTCTCCAATGGTACAAGCTCAATAACCACGGGGACCAGAATCACTTATTCTACCACAAAAGAAGAAGAAACGTGTAGATGGAGATTTAAAGATGTCATCGATCGTACCAAGTATTCTAAGTTCTGAGGGTAAAATGTGAAAAAAATGCATCTTGTAATGGATAAAATGTGTTGTTTATTCTAGATTCTCATCTCCTATTTCTCTCTTCTAATTCTCCTACATTTTTCTTCGACATTCCTTCTTCTGTCCTGGAATGAAACAGGCTTTGCAAAAGCAAGAACACATTGCCTGAGGCTTTCTATAGTCAAATCCATCAGATTTCCATATCAGAATTATCCATATTTTTCATTTGTCAAACATGAAAATCAAGACAGCCGAGTAAACGTGAAAAGAGCACATGAAACATTGATTATTATATGTTGTTCAAAGAAAGATGATGACAACAGCTTCGGTAAATGACAGCATTGTGTTTTGTACTGCCACTTCATCCGTTTTCTCCAGAACATCTTTTAAGATGATTTTATTCTTATTTTCTTTACAAAATCAAATCTCCATTACAATCGCACTGACTGACAGTATACTCTGGTGATGAGTACAGTGTGTGAGATGCCGCAAGCAATTTACAGTTACCGCCGTTAATAAAATCTTACCTAATACTTGGAGCTCCAATCTACAGACTGGGCTATAATAATACTGTTACGCAGGCTTTTCGTGCAGCGAAAAAAAACGTTTGTTTTGTAATGAAATGGAAATAAGTATATTCAGTAGACTTTCTCTAATGTTATCTATGTAGAAGAAATGTCTCATAAACTTTGTGAGATGGAGACATCCTCACAAACACTCACTAAACCCCTCAGCACAAATAAAACAGAAGAAACCAGAAGCTGGAGGCTCCGTGGAGGAAGTGGAAAAGCCATTCAACTCTACCAGGCGGGGCTCATCCGGACCATCAGATGAGAGATGGTAAGTGGAAGGCTGAATGGCCCCCGCCGCGGCCTCGCGTAACTTTAATCGTGATTTTTTTTTTGTTGTTGTGTTTCGTTTTGTTTTTAAATGTTGCAAAATGCTTGGTGTAACTGGACTTCTTATGGAAATTAGTAAAGAGCTGAGTTTGGATGCAGGCCAGACAGAATCGGTCTGCACAGGTCAGAGGGCTGCTGGAAACTCGGCAGTAATGGAAACCGTGAAGAGTGTCTGTTGCTGTCTTGCAGATCGCAGGGTTGAAGAAGACAGCAACACTACAGAGCAACTCTGCAGCGCCGGAGAAGAAAAACCTGAGAACATTATTCTAGAAATCAGCATTGTCCATATGCTTATTATCTTAAGAAGAGGATTCACATATTCTCCCACCTGCATTTTTCTTTTTAATACAAGGCAAGAAAATTAAAATATAAAATAACTACACACGGCCCTAGAGTGGAACACTGCCCACCTCTGAGGAGGGATGACGACGGAGTTTTTTGGGGGTTATTTGGTTGTTTACCCCTGATACTCAACAGATACTGACTTCCTTTTGAGCCCTAGAGGACCCGTCAGTTCACCGGGCTGGAGTCCGGGCACCATGAGATCCTCCCTTTTCCTTCTCTTCTGTCTTCCAAGCTCTCTAAGATGCCCTCCATATATTTTGCCACCCTTGAGAGCAGACTCGCTGCAGCAGACCTTCTGAGGCCCCATGGACTGCAGCTAGCACTCCGAAGAGCCTATATTTTAATGCACAGAACGCCGGCTTCAGGGGCTCTTAAGAAAAATATCTAACACGCTACCATAAAATGAATAGTTCATGTAGTTTTCAAAACTCAATATCTAAGTACGATAGAAACAAATTAGCATACTAAACAGAGAAAGGTTATTTAGTCGAATGTCATTTCAGGAAAAGCCAGAGATATCAATTCAACATAAAGGCCAAAGAGAAACAGATGAAGGATGAGGAGAGATGGAGGCGACTGCACGTGGAACTATACGGCAGATGGAATCCAGACTCGTTGACTTGTATTTGTTTTCCCAATAACTCTGTCGTCTTCTAAACTAATTATAAAACTAGTGACAGGATGTGTTGGACAGAATCCCAGAGTGAACATCAAATTAATATTATATATCGTGTCATTTAACATGGCCCCTAAGAATTCTAGTGAAGTGTCTGGCATCGGCCTAAATAGACAGTGACTAACAGTGAGAAGGAGAACATGGTCTGCGGTCAGAATTCTGGGGCCAAGGCTCGGCTCTAGTGCTAATTAGCTATGTATATAACTCTCTCAGCCTTAACGTTCTCATGTAACGTTCTCAGTGCTAAGCATGTCTCTCCCAGCCTCAAAAGAGGTGTGGTAAAGACTCCAGTGAGAGACTGTGAAAAACATGGCTTACGAACTACAAAACACTAAGTAGTTTTTATTTTGTTAGTGCTACTTGATGATGAATACTATGCAGAAAGAAGTCTCAGACCAAAACATTTTACTAATTGTATGCATGTATGTGTGCAAAAAGCTGACCAATTAGACGTAGAACACAACTATATGCATACAAATATGCATATAAATATACACGTATGTGTATGTGCAAAGATATATAGTATGTGTATACATACACACACACTCACAGATGTTTTGTTGCAAATGGAGATGATAACCAGAGACTAAAAGTGTTGTTCGTAATTTTTAGATGACATCCTCCTGAATACATTTTACAAATGTATAGATAGCTGCTTCACAAGGAAGAACGTTAATGCAATCTTTAAATATTTTTTCATGTTTCTGAAAGCCATTATGTAAATAAATTTTCTTCTGTTCAAGGTGTTTAAATAATATACAATGTACAGTGACTCATAGTATGTACTCCATGACTCAGTAGGTGTATTTTGACTTAATCTATTACCTTTCATAAATAGCCCATAACAACAGCTTTTTTACAAAGGTTACTGAGATTTAATTCACTTAAAAAAAAAAAAAAGTTTTTCTGACTATCTGACTAAACAGGAAATGTGAGTGAAGAAGGAGCGAACATAAAAATCGGTGTATTGTACCCATATCTGTCCTCCCTACTCCCTAGTGGGCCCTGTTAATGACCAAGCTTAGAAGTCAATTCTTCACTGAGTCTTCAAATCCTACATATTTCACCATCAACCAGGTTCACTAAGTTGTTTTTCTCACCTATCTCTTTTATCTAGGGATCTGAGTGTTTCATTAACAAATATCTTTATGTGGATATGCCTCAGGCAACTTCAAATTCAACACTACCAAACTGCAATTTAATCCGATACTTCCCACCTCGAGCCAGAAACACTGAATTCATCATCATTCTATAGTACTTCCTATGTGGAAGGTCCTTTTGCTGGTGCTGTACACACAATAGTGAATAAGACAGAGAGCCCCTCTTCCCTCCTCCTGCGTACACCCCCCCCCACATTCTCAACTCCACATTTAATTGTTAAATATCTCATAACTACTCCGCTGTGAAAATAACTAGTTCTCGTCTTGTCCTTTTTATCCGCATGCCCTGTACCACACTGCAGATCCCGCCACCTCCCGCCTGGAATACGTAACCATCACTGAACTGACCTTCGGCCTCAAGTAGGGCCCCTTCAATGTAAAACTCTCGACACTAGCAGAGTTGGTCTTTCTTAAATTCAAATAGGCTCAAAATCATCCGTCAAATGTACCAAAAGACACATAAAAAGATGAAATAAATAAAAGATTCCTTAAAGTATGCTAAACTTTCACCATGTGCCTCCTGATTCATGGCTGCCTATGCACTTTTGCCCTATTCCTTGGCCGTCGGAATCACTTACAGACCCCTATGCAAACTGTATTTTCTCACGTCTCCACGCCTTTGCATGAGCCACTCCTTTGGGACGAGACTATCTTTTTCTCTTGTCCCATTTATTAGGGACTGCGTTCTCACCCTTCGAGGCTCAGCTGAAATATTACCTCCTCTTTAAAGACTCGCTCGCTCTCCCAAGGCTCATTTTTGCACTCTTTCCTGATCTCCATTGCATTATTTATAAAGTCCACTATCAGACAACACTGAGGTTATTTGTATGTTTCCTCATTATACTGTGACCTACAGAAAGGACAAGGATCTTTCTCTGCATATTTATTTCCCCAATCCACGGCCACATGGTGCACAGCCCATGGACTTCATAAATATTTGATCAAAGACTAAACTAATGCGTGTCTTGAAAAATATTCATGATGACATGACTTCTTATGGGACCGTTACGGACCATGAATTTCTTCTTTTTTGTACTTCTTTAACTCATAAGTTTGGTTTTCAACCACGTAAACTGTGTTAGCTACAGGTGAAATCTAAACTTGGCAAAAGTGGAACCGTAGAGTTTTACTGAAAACTCTGACTGTCGCTAACAGCCTGGGCACTTCCAGCTTAGTGAGAGCAGGTTTAATGCTGCTTCTTTTTCTTCCCATCAGGGACATGCTATAGCCTGCACTGTGTTATTCTCTGGGTTACACAGATGTCTGGCAAGTGGCATCATCAGAAAGGGCCCTCTGGTCAGTGAAGCGGTGACTTCAGGGGACTGTGAGCTGCTAGAAGCTCAAGCGTTTGCATTAGTTGAACAGACAGGACAATGGCGCCTATGAACGAGTGGTTATCTGTACACGTACCTGCTCATACCACATGGCATGGCTTATAGCTACCAAAATGAGCTTTAAACATCATATAACAGGTCGTATTTCATCTTTCTTTCTCCTTCTCTTTCTCCTTCCATTTCTTTCTTCCTCCCCTACCCCATCTCCCCTCCACCCTCCTTTACTAATTCAGATTGTGCATGTGTTATTTAGGATGTGCAGATTAAAGCACTCAGAGGTAGCTATTTCAGTGATCATGACTCCAAGTGGTTTCCTGTTTGAAGATTCAGTCTTTAAACCTGTCTGATGATTTGAGCCGGTAATGTAAGATTTGTTACGTGGTTTAACACAAATAACTCTAAGTAAAAACATCTGTGCGTTTCAAATATTTTAAAGGATGCATTATTAGTCCTTAATAAATGTTTACTGAATTAATTGCCAGTCAGGATGACCAGTCGGGGCTGATAACTCCCTTGGTTTTAAAACAAATTCTACACATAACCGGCCATATCCCAGACAATTTAACACAGCGTTCATTTGATGAACCTTGATCAATTCCCGACCATACAAGCTTGTTTTCAGAATGTCCAAACGCAGGACAGAGTTCAGTAAAAGATACTGTAGAAAACAAAAATGCTGATAGCAGCTAATATCTGCCTTTCCCTCCGGCTCAATATTTCAAGGCCAGATTGCAGTACTTTTATTTTGCTAAGATCTATCCCGCTAAAAAGTAAATGTGATTTACTCTTCTGCATTCTTCACACTAACTGGTTACTTCTTTTGCCTTGAATGCCACCCACTTATTTGCTAAATGTGTTACCCATCTAGCTACTGGGTGCACAGCCCTATTAGTCTCCCATCTACTTGGAAAGTGTAGTTTCCTAGCTATAGTCACCTGTGTAATATATTTAACAAATACTTATGCCAGACCATCTGCTGACAATGCAAATGTGAAAGGCACAGGCTCCCTCATATTGCTCATCCCAGAGGAGTGTGTCCGGGAAGCAGGTGATTACAGCTCTGCCCCATCTCATTACACTGTTGTTCCAGCCTTGATCTCTCTGGATGGTCCACCCAGTCTTTCATGGTACAGAATTAAAAGCTAAAGCAGTTCTAATTTCATTCTTTTCATTCTTTTCATACCCTGCTCATTTAGCCCAAATCCCTGAAATTTAGAATACGAATTCCTTAAAATATGTTACTTATATCTGATAATTACTCGCCATCCTCATGTTTCTAAGAAAACTCCTGGTGTATCTTGTGCAATGAATGGCAAATTAATTCTTGTTCAGTTACACTGAATTAATACCAACACCAAGTCCAGCAGTGGCAGCAGCAATAGAAACAATGCAGAAGAGCCGGCAACCACCTCCCCCGAATCAAAGTATGAGCGAGCCTCCCTAGACCTATGAGCACCTAAACGTATGCTGCATAATTCAGTAAATTTAAAACATTAATCACATGGAATGCTTTGCAAGAAAAGCGCTCTCTTTCTATATTCTCACATTTACATGCACATCCATCCGTACATATCGAATTTCTGCTAAAGTCAAAAATACCTACTTTGAATAAATTGTTTCTAAGTATTTCATGCATGACTTTCAACCTGCACGTTGCTTATGATAATGATCCTTCATTTGTTTTCGTAAAAACATGACAGGTCAGAAGTGATGGGTTTTCACTGATGGGCATGAAACCAAGGAGATTATCTGACCTGGAATAAAACCAAAGGAGTCATCGGTCCTGAAAGCTATCCTTGTACATCACCGTTTTGAACAAGAAACCAACCACTTCACCGACCTTATATTAATATTTCCGATTAAGCTTTTTCAGTTAAGAGGTATGCTTGGCTGTGCAGAGGTCCATTTACTCGAAAGCCAGTGCAGCTGAGGATTCAGGGCCTGCACTGGGCCATTTGTAAGACCCAGGGACTATAGGGAGGTGGTCAGCTTATCAGTGCGATCCCAACTTTGCAAAATGTCCCAAAGCAATATTTATATGTTTTCCTTATGAAGCCTCAGGGCCCACAAAATTCATCTTTTTGTGGTCATCACTCTTTTCAA
>NW_011888900.1:3153520-3155180 GCF_000151845.1 Pteropus vampyrus
ATAAAACCAAAGGAGTCATCGGTCCTGAAAGCTATCCTTGTACATCACCGTTTTGAACAAGAAACCAACCACTTCACCGACCTTATATTAATATTTCCGATTAAGCTTTTTCAGTTAAGAGGTATGCTTGGCTGTGCAGAGGTCCATTTACTCGAAAGCCAGTGCAGCTGAGGATTCAGGGCCTGCACTGGGCCATTTGTAAGACCCAGGGACTATAGGGAGGTGGTCAGCTTATCAGTGCGATCCCAACTTTGCAAAATGTCCCAAAGCAATATTTATATGTTTTCCTTATGAAGCCTCAGGGCCCACAAAATTCATCTTTTTGTGGTCATCACTCTTTTCAACGTTAGGTATTCCCCTGAAATGTTATGTGTCATATCGAAATGTTTAGCAGGAAAAGTACTTCCTCATTAATCTCCATTATATGATCAGGTACATTTACTGTAGAAACACAAGCCTGATTATGTGTTAAATGTTACAGTGAAAATGTCACTTTTACCGATTCATGTTATAACCATATTAACGGGAAGCTTTAACTCACATTAACAACCACCATTTACTTTATGCCAGGTAATATCTCTGGGGCCAGGGAACCAGACAGTCTGCACACCAACGCAGGAGAAGCATGGAGCGGCAATAGACATTACAATTATTCCTAACACATTTTAATGTGACTGTTCATTATCTTACTCTAATATGTCGCTTCGAAAATTCTGTTGCTCTATTTAGGACTTAAAACTTTATTTCTTATAGCATTTAAAAGTTTAGTTTTCTTGTAATCTTCGTTTTGTCTCCTTGTGTAGGAAATAACCATCCTTCTAAATCGATGCACTTAACCATAATTTTCATGCTTTTTTCTTGTTTAGACAGTATCAAAATCAGGATAAAATTAATGAATACTCCCTCCATGATACGGATGATAAATTCTAAAACTAATGTCCCTGGAAAATACCTATTAAGTTCCCTAAACCCTATTAGATATTTTTTCATTGTCTTATCATTTGGTTATTTTTCCAAGGATTTTAGATTTTCTATGTATTATATGATATTTTATGTAGTGGAAAAAGATGTCTTGGAATGCTGGTTAAGAATTTATTGTTAATGTATTTTCTACAAATAAGTATTCTGAGTCAGAGAATGTGTTTCTTAAATGACCAGCATTTGCCTCAATAATGAATTAATGAATTTCATGCTGTCACTTTAAACAGACATATTTTATTAAACTCCACTAAACACAGTATATAATCTTGTCTACCAGATTGTCGGCATATTTTAAGGAAATGATCCAATTTTCATGCTCTCTCTAGAGAGAAGTATATGTTATATTTGTCCCCTTGGTCTGAGAATTACCCAACATAAATATGTATATATTTAAATGACAATATATATGACACATATGCTTGTTTTGTACATATCACAGTCCTCTAATAATTATGTCATTAAAATTATGTTAGATACGATATATTAGATTCAGTCAAATCATAGTTTAAATGCATTGCTTTGCAAGTGGACTGTTGCAATAAATTAACCAAATTCTAGTTAACTGAAGATCAACCCAAAAGTCATTAATTAAATTGTAGTTGCTGAAAACATCATGAAAGGGAACAAGATCAATTTCCTTCTTAATCTATGTATTTCTCCACCTGTATATCTACTGAAT
>NW_011888900.1:3156305-3158179 GCF_000151845.1 Pteropus vampyrus
CGCCACGACTACAGAACACAAGGTATGAGACTCGATCGCACATACGTAAAAACCCTTCCAACAGAAAACGCTGCTCCAGCACATCTGCTGTCCTTATATTCCGCGTCTACCTACAAGTAAACACCAACCAACAGGGTACTTAGAATGCAAGGTCCTTTGCCCGATTGAAAATAGTAGCTCTTCCTCCTAAGCATCAGGCAAATATTAAAATAAGGCAGAGGAATGATAGGGAAAAGGAAGTTGGAAAGGTAAACGGAAAAAGGATTTGAGTCGCATATATTCTCTGTTTTGTATTCCCTTTTCTCTCCATTTAAAATGTCTAAAAGCTTGACTTGTAAACACAAAATTATTTCTTTCTCAAGCGAAACAGCTCTAAATTTGTACCAAGAAACCACATTCAAGTATATAAAATGCTTACAGTAAAAATAGTTATCGTGTGCACATTTGCATATATTTGCATGAAATTTATATGCATGGTCAGATTATAGTCATTCTATTTCAGAGAAAAATCTAAATGGTATTAACCTGATTTCTTATTTAAATCAATGTTCCTCTTTTCAATTTTTTTTTTTTATCATCTACTAACTGTGGCTGACATAAAATTCCGTACATCAGTACATCTGAAACGTATAACAAAACAAAAGCTTAAACAGGACTGATCTAAATAAAGGGCACTAAGCACCACATTCAAACCTTTCTGAGGATTCAGTGCCGGCTCTCTGATAAAATGGCGATGGTACAGCTACGAGACAGAATTAAATTCAAGTTCAGCATATGTTCCTTCTAAAATAATGAAAGAAGCTATCAGTTCTTCCCATTCTGTCATCATCTTGCACAGTTATGCAGTTTTATTTTACAGTTCCACTGACTGCCAGAAAGACTGGTGAGGGCTGGACGTGACTCGAGTGGAGACCATACCTAGAGCAACTGAATTAGTGTCAGAGATTTGGGGAAGAAAATCCTCTTGTTGGCTTCTCTGCTAAAAGTCTACGACTAGAAGCAAGGCAATCCAAGGGTCCAAAATTTAAGAATGAACTCGCTCTCAGTTCTAAGCAAGTGCTAACCCTACTCTTTTCTTTCCCTGACAGCGAGCATCTTCCTAAGGGCGAGGCAACTAGGACACAGAATTTAAAGAGATGCTCACTGTCATTCGTGCAGATTCTGATGGGGAAAAAAAAATGAAGGGTGACATGCATCCCTGGGAATAAAAATAAACCAGTTTTCTCTGTACGGGTTTTCCCATTTTGGTTTTGTAACTCAGTTCATCTCATTTCCATAATTCTGTATTAGTTCAGGGTAATGTGCTTTTGAATCGGCATGGCACTATTCTCGAAAAAAAATACGATGACAGACACTTAGGTATACTTAGCATTTTGTTGCAGATTGGCATGAGTATAAAAGGAAAGTCATTGATTCCCTGAAATATACAGATTAAAATCATCAGATGGCTGAAGATACCTTTCAATGATATGATCGAAACTGAAACAAATGACTAAAGATTTAGTTTCTCTAAGCAGACATCGTTACAAGACCAACGAAGGGGTCACGTGTACGATTCTTATGTACGTTTATGTTTAATATAAGAATATGCTACACTTGTGTGCCATACTTTTATACATCGTTTTGTAAACTGATTGATAGTTATGTTTTGCTGGTATGTGGGGGCAGGGTATGACTTCTTATTAGAACTTTCACGTCACACATGGCGAGGAATAAAGGAGAAAGAAGATTACCCTAAGTTATGGTGTCAACCAATAGAGAAGTGTCCGTGAAGTCAAGATATGTGTTCTCTCCACTCAACCAGATGCTTCTATTTGAATGAACAAAACATAAATTTATGAATTTGAATGGACGAATTTTCTCCAGGCTGAAGA
>NW_011888900.1:3158229-3161111 GCF_000151845.1 Pteropus vampyrus
ATATGTGTTCTCTCCACTCAACCAGATGCTTCTATTTGAATGAACAAAACATAAATTTATGAATTTGAATGGACGAATTTTCTCCAGGCTGAAGAGTTTTTCACCTACAGGCTAACCTCACCGCCAAAATCATGCAATAAGCCTCCAATGAGCTTTTGGGTGGGTTTAGCATTTGTTTTATCCAGAAACTTTGAGGATTTTCACGCTCAAAGGTACAGGTTTTGCCCTAAAATCCAGGTGGATATAGTCAACTAACATGATTGTTTTTGTACACAAATACTTAGCTACTCATTCATTTCTCCGGCTTTACATTGTAGAGATATATTTCAGGAAGCTGCTCGCGCTTTGAATCGCATAGCCTTTGGATGGTTTATTTCAGCATCCTGTCCTGCACTTGATTCATAAAAAGGGGTGGGTGGACAGGGATAATTCCCAGCCTTCTTTTTCCTTCTGCTTTTTCTTCAGTTGCACTCCAGATCACCTGCCTACTCAAACTGAGTTCCTTACGGTGGCAACTAGCAGAAGCCCAGTAACGTCACCTATCGTGACCTCTCGGTGCCCCTCCTGCTGCGTGTAAGCCAGCCTATCGGAACTGCAGAATATTCACTTCCTTCTGATTCATCTGTCCAATGGCACAAATAAAGAAACTATACAAATATTCTAATTGTATCAAGAAGTTCAGTACCCTTTTCTCCCTCTAAGTGTCAAAATTTCACTACTCCCAAGGATGTTATACAAGCAGTAGTGAGTCTCGGTAGCTTAGCTGGAGATGTTTAAATGCCACCATCTTTTGGAACTAAAATGAATTAATCGAATTCGGTTTCTGAATTCAGAAATTAATGGAGAAGATGGGTAAACTCTAGCAATGGGTTTGAGCCCAATTTCAGAATAAATGAAGTTTCGACTTAAGGCATAGCCCTCATAGAAAGAAAGAAAGAAAGAAAGAAAGAAAAAAAAAGATGGAAAGACAGAACAGAAAGGTGGGCGGGAGGGATGGTGGGAGAGACAGGGAGGAGAAGGTGAGAGCCGGCGAGCCAGCGAGCACGCGTGCGCAAGAAAGAGCAGCAGAGAAAAAGAAAGATTAAGAAGCAAAATCCCATTTAGCTAGTTCCATTAAGCACCGCTCTCCTTCAGTAGAATCCTAATGGTACTGGAATCTTGCCTCCTGGGAAACTCTCAGAGATATTAGCTTTCTAGATTTAGCAAGTATTTGAGACTAAAACAATCGTTCATATGTGTGTGTGTCCCCCTGTCCTTACTTCAAGTATGTTGTTTGAAAAGCTGTCCTCTTTTAAATATGATGTGATTCTGAATACATAAAATGTAAAACAGCAGCCAAATCCTGAAAAGGTTTTTATGGCATTTATCAAAGTATAACTCATCAATAATTACCAAAAAAACATCTATGTTTTGTAAACTCTGTTCCCACCCTAATATTTTATAAGGGTAACTAATAACTGCTCTTCCCATCAAAAATAACTTTTATTTAAGGGTGAGTACTTTGCATATTTAAAATCGCTTTAACATGTTAGCTGTTGGAGGTTCTAACTCCATCTCTGCAAGGCGTAGGGGGACCTGGCACGGCCGTCCCTTGGTGACAGATGACAGAACAGGGAAGGTAATTTAAAGGACTTGTCTGTGGTCACGAAGTGTGCCAATGTGCTGAATCTTGCTTGAGTTTATCCTTGTTTTCTCCTTACACTGTATGTTGTTGTAAAAATATGCTTTAAAAACAAAACACCTGACTAGGATTAATTATGGAAAGTAGCGATTGAATGCAGAGTGAAAATATGTATCATTATCATTGACAATAACAGCTAACCCTTAGTGAATGCTCTCTCTTTATCAAACCTGAAGTACTTTACATATATTATCTTATTTAGTTCTAACAACTGTACTACATAAGACCCATTTTTAAACCTGTTTTACAGAGATTAAACTGACAGATGCTCAGTCAACTCAAGTAAATGGTGGTTCTGAGGTTCACGGTCAGATCTCCCTGAGTTATGAACCAGAGGCACAGGATTTAACAGCTCAGCTTCCTCCAGATGCACTGAGAGAGCCTACCACCATTCATGCCACTTGCATTAGGCAACACGCCCTAAGATGATCTTGTAACATGCAAATTGCCACATGATTTCCAGTTCTCTATGAGAAAACAAATCAAAACAAGAAGCTTCCATCTTAGTTTCCTAAAGCTCCTACTTGTGGGGTCATATCCCATTTCCTTTTACATTCTACATGTTTCTCATCGGAAAACAAACTGAAGTCTTCCTGCTATCTCTTGCATAGAACATTCCAGATAGCTCCAAAATAACCTGACCCCTTCCACCTACCTCTTTTCTCTTTATTTCCTTCTGTTGGGTTTATGGTAGATTTTAAAACAGAGCCAGGACCATCAAAGGGATTCCAAGGATGGTAAAGTCCGTGGCCCAGGTCATGGGGCTCGGAAAACCACCATTCAAATCCAGGCCTCTCTGCCTCTGGGGTCCCACATCTTCCCAGGAGATTAGACTGTGTCCAGGAGATAGTCTAAGAAATGGCAGTGGCTTCGGACACTCCCAAAGGCAGCCCCAAAGACACAGTGCCCACTCAGACGCATCGGATTCAATAACGTGGATAATGCAGTGTCCTTGGCCCACAGCTGGGCAATGTGTCAACAACGCAGCAGGCTGTCTTTCTGCCTGGAGGACAGAGCCTACGACTTACGAAAAAGGCCATTTTATCTTGGCGGGAAGGGTCAGTAAAGCAAACAGCAGCCTGCTCAAGAAGTCTGCAGAGGTTGCTACGGCAGAAGAGATATGAGGCTCCTAATTTAACATTTTTCCGAGGAAAACAATATTTAAAGAGATCGATTTTGGTTTTCCTAGTTAATATTCAAT
>NW_011888900.1:3162288-3169255 GCF_000151845.1 Pteropus vampyrus
TTTTTTTTTTTTTTTTTTTGCTAAATTCCAACAACGCTCATTGTTTGGAAAAATAATAAAAAGAGTTATTGCCATGACTGCGGAAGCCTCTGAAATAGTTTCGACGCCTCCTTGCTTACATTTCCATTTCTCCCACACATCATGCAGCTCTGGGTAGAAAGTCAAAAATGAAGTGCTGTGAAAAACTAGATTTTATCGGTTTGCTCAGAGTTTGAAATCAAACTTAAACATAAATCAGAAGCTACGGACCATGTGAAGAAAGCAGCAATCAGAAAACAATACATATATAACAAGATATTAATCATTTGACTATTAGGGTTTTTTTAAATCATAAATTCCACTGTGAACTCTTCACTGGATCTGAAACAGAACGCGCTTCCTCCTCTGACCTCAACCCTGAATCCTCACTCATTTGTATGTCTTTTCCACCACCAGTGGTCCTCACGTCTCCAACAAATGATCTGATCGATGGGAAAAACAGTTTCCTTTCAGATCATTACACACAACTGCGCTCCCACACTCACCGAACACAGCTGTTGTGCCATAGGTAGGAGCCTAACTGCAGGTGTTACCACGATCGACCAAAAAGACAGCTTATCTTTTGTACTAAAGCTTGTATTCTTAATTTCCACATCAAGCTTTATCCTATCCCATCATTTGATACCAATCTCTATAAAAGGCACTTTTCCAAGGTTGTGTATCTGCTCTACGATTTAAGTTACTTTTATTTTAGACATGGCTCCGTATTTCTTTATTCACTCCATGTATGATTTGAAAATTACAATTAATCTCTCCCTATGTGCTACAGCCATCTATTCCATTAGTAATCATTTTTTAACTGTTGATTGCTTCATTCTTCTTAAATGTGATTACACTGAACCCCAATGACTAGAACTTACCAGTACCTATTTCTCCTGAATAAGCAAAATTAGCCACCTAAATTCAGCTCTGTTATGATTCAGTTGAGAAAATTATATAAACTGAGTGAGAGAGAGTGAATATGAGATAGAGTGCCGAGTTTCTCATATATATTATGGGGAAAAAAATGCCGACTTTGACGTCTTCGTTTCAAAGAACCAAGTGCAGAATATGTAATCCTGTACTCTCCACACACACTCTGCTCCACTGTGGACACTTAAATGACTCACAAATCAGAAAAATCTAATTTAAGGATTTAAGGATGGCTTGACTAATTTCGCTAGTGATCATCACAGATCTTTCAAACGCACATCTGCGGAGCATTATGTATGTGTTGTCCAACTCTTGATTGTGTGTTTTCAGTTAAATACCTTAAAACATGTCAGCGTTTAAGAAGTAAACATTCGAAGGGAAGCGTTCTTATCAGATAACTGTGCACTGTTTACACACAGAACTTGCCGGAATGATGCGGCCGTTCTGGTTCCTGTGATTACTGCTCCTGCCACACAGCCCCAACTTGGGAAATTACTCTTCTTCTGCATTTCTCTTACAGAAGACAAGGATTCTAGCTTAATCAGAAGTGTAGCTGGCTTCCCCATATTGTCTTGCTTCTCTCCCCCATATATCTTGGGCTCTCTTTTTTGTTGTTGTTGTGTGGAACAGAACAGAAGATAATTGCCAGGTTTTTGGTCTGAGAAGACCTAATGCCGGCTGAATTCAACATGAGTATTTTCCTGGCAATTTCCTTTCTCTAGCTATTATTTACCGGAAGTGTTCAGACCCTCCCTTAGACTGAAGTGTTAAGCTACAAGGTGCCAAAGGAAGCTAGGCTGACTTTTGAGCATATCTCAAACCAGGCCAACCTCCACGGGTCCACACCAGTTCACTGGAATATGGCAGGGAGGGCCAACTAGTTATAAATGGTCCTTTATTTTTTAATACATCTTCTGGGATGGGTTAATGGTCTTCTTACTTATTTGAAAGTGTACTTGCATCAGTTCAAACTCCTTAAGTGTATTATATTTCACATACCAAAAACTAGAATTCTCCAAGGATGAGATTTTTTTAAAGAACTGAATAAAAGTCCTAAGTATTTTCTTTCTAGATTCTCAATCGTTTGTTCTCGTTGCACATTCTATCCTGGAAATTTCGGTTCTAGGATTCATCTCTAATATTTCTCTGTCTCGGCTAAATACTATTTTAATCTTTCCATTATTACCACTGCTTATTATACTAAGTATATTCAGCTTCAACATTTGTTAAATTTTAGGAAGTGATATGTAATGATTTGAGAGCCCTGTAAGTGTATCTAGTTTTCTTGAATACATGTCATTTTAAAGCTAAAGGTTTCAAAAACATATATTGAAAGGGCGTGATAATAATGCAACGAAACCTGATGCTTTGCAGGAAAATATAATGTTTTTATAGTCGTAAAACATCTTAACATTCTTTCCAGAAATTTACTTTCCAGAACTGATATAAACATCCAGATTAGCTTTCTAATTCTTCTAAATTTTAGCTCTAATGATGGTCCTTTGACTCCGCTTACTTTCCTATCAAATGCATATGTCACCTCATCTCTAATATAAGAACACCCCCTTTCTAACTCACGAGGCTTTTCTGAAGATTTAATCAGTGTTGACTATGAAACATAAATGTTATAGGCTCTAAAAAATATCATTAGGAGGAATTACTAAATCTTTTCAAACATTGAGTATAATTCTATTCATTGTTTAGACTCCAACTCTCTTGGGACTATATTAAAATATAACACATTAGATTGCATCCCTTTCAAACCAGCAGCAGTATTTACCCCAACTTGTGATTACAACTTAGATAATTTTATACCTTCTTCAAGATTTCAAACCTTTCAGATATGTTTTGTCAGTGAAGGAATCTGGCAGACTCCCCATAGCCAAGTAATCAAAGTCAACATCACTACGAATGAGTCGTATCAAGGTCTTGTAGCTCCTGACAAGATACTGTGAGAAAGGCACAACATCAGTTCTATGGTTCTCTTGCCAAAACTACATCATGGGAAACGTATACAGTTGAGAGGACACATGACACCAACCCAGACTGGGAGATGTGCTCTCGTCACTGGTCGAGAATGACGATGAGAAGAACTGAGAAATTGTCCCAGACTGAAGAGACAAAGGAGACAAGACAAAGGCCAGGCGTGATTCTAGACTGGCTCCTACCAGAAAATCCACTTTATCGTAACAGCTGGAACAATTAGAATATGATGCCTTCATGGGTAATCAGTATTATGCCAATGTTAATTTCTCGGTTTAAATACTAGGTGCAGTCATGTGAGATTAACATTTGGAGAAGCTGAGCTCTGAAATAATACTTTGCAACCCATGCGAAAGTCTGAAATGATTTTCAAAATAAAACATTTTAAAATTGTACCTAGGAGAGGTTGGACATTTATGTTTTGGAGCGTTCTTTGAAGTACTGAGAAACTTGTGAGTGTAACCTAGGTTTCGACTTACTCATCTTTCTACTATATCAAGCTTCCTGCAACAGAGTATTAGAAGGCTCTGTCCTATTTCTCAGAAGATAATTTTTTTTTTTGCTTTGATGTGAGGATTGTATTAAAGGATTATAAAATCACAGAGGTATCCCACGTATCCTCATGCAAGTCCTTGTTCACGGATGCGTGAATCCATCCCTCTGTCTTACCCACCTCTACGGCTGTAGATGAGCTACAGACTTTACTGCTTTCCCTTACCATCTGCTCACCTGCATGGCTGATCAACCAGGCTGTGAATTTTATTAAAAAGAGTTGATTTTTTTAAACTCTCCTATCTACTAGTGCAATACCCATCACAGAGTAGGCACTTAATGAGTATGTGAAGAAGAAAGTAGAAGAAGGAACAGAAAAGACAGGCTGAACAGCACGAAAAGAGAACTTTTGGGGTACAATGTTCAGCATATTTATACGAACTACTGTTTCTCTCCACTGATCATAATCACTATGATAGATAATCAATATAAATAATGCAGATTTCGTGCAGATTAGAATGAAATTTCTCGCAATATAGTATTTATTTATGTTTGAACCAGCAAAGGTTCAATGATTGTCCTGCTGTTTATCTAATTCTGTCATTTACCTTGGTGAGTTATATCCTGTGACTCTGTACAAATGAGCTCTGTGAATAAAGCTTGTCAAACAATTATAGTGCGCTCACTATAGAAAGGCTCAATACCGTCATTTTAGTTTATGTCTTATTTTGCACTTAAAAATTCAACATGAATACAATGTAAAAACATAACTAGTATAGACTTTTTAAAAGAGAATGTTTGCTTTTTCCATCACCAAATGGGTGACAAGTGTGTATAGATACAAGTAAGCATTGAAGAAGACAGCACTTTTAGATGATTTTGACCAGCAGAAACAATCAGAAAACTCAGAGCCAATCTAGACTGTCCAGTTTCACTAGAATTAGGTTTATAACCGTAAGCCCCCTCTCCTCCAACTTTTAGCTATGCAGTCTCACCTGATAAAGCCTCTGGCAATAATCTTCATTTCTAACCTAAGACAACTCAGAAGAGAAAAATGAACATTAAACTGAATTAATGGTAGTTTCTGCATTTTAGTGACAAAATCAGAAATATTTTAATTCATTATGGTTGAAAAGAAATAAAAACATTCAATTGTTAATTTTATGAAGAGAAAATGTATTCAATACATGATAGATACACCGGAGTATTACAGGAACTAAGGATAACCGCCCAAACGTATTTCTAAAAATCTGAACTTATTTACATCTTTGTCCAAACCCCCTTTGAAGCCACCAGGAATCCCACACGTCTATCAGCAAGGTAACAGGAACGAGGGTTTTCACAATTCTCTCTGGTTATAAAGATATGATGATGAAAATGGGTTTTCTACACAGACATAGGGAAAACACACTGCATTTGCTCTCGTCTAAGACTGGAGGCAACTTTAGATATTGAGAGGACACCTCTGTCGTTTTTTTCCCCTCCAAAATCTATAAAATGTACATTTCACCGTGATGAATATGCTCTTCCTTAAGTAATAAATATCTAGGATTCATTCTTTACTTTTTGTGTATCTAAATATAAATCTGCCCAGTTAAGGAATCTAATGCCTAGCTCGATTTTTTTTTTTTTAACTCGACCGATTTTCAAGATGAACATTTCTTTTCTGGGACACTGAACCCGGCTTTAGTTATCAGGAGACACAGAACCTCGTGGTGAGAGATACTGCTGAGGTGTAATTAACATGCTCACCAACACTCTTGAGCAAGCTGAGATTTAAAGCTGAGAGCATCTCACGCTGAATTTCTATGTCTTTGATTTTGACTGGGATAATAGGAATAAATTCTCCCTGAATGAGAAGGGAAGGAAGGGGAGTAGCAGAAAAGACAAGAGTGATGGCAACAGCTAAAGCAGCAGACTGTGGAAGAGGCACGGAGCACACATTTCCGAGATGGTAATGGCCCGGAGCACAGCAATCGGCTGGCAGCCCATTATAGGGAGGAGAGATGGAAAACACTAAATACCTGGAACAGAGGCTGGGTCGTTTTGTAGACAATTTTTTCTTTTTTCTTTTTTTTTTTTTGGTCGGATTGTTGAGGGACGTTAAGTGAGAAATATCAAGGTGAGGAAAAGACTGGAAAAGTACAGTGTGTTGCAGTGAGATGGCTGGGAACTGCCAGTTGACGGCCAGCTCGGGCTGATAAAAAGTCACAGGGAGACAAGGAGGGACTCTCCACTTCATTCTCCCGAAATGAGGGCGAGAAAACCGGCGACTGAGAAATACTCGTCGGGAAAGGCGAACTATTATTCTTTGAAACGGAACTCCATTATTAACTATAGTTAATAATGCTGGATTGTATTATTGAAAGCTGCTGAGAGAGTGGTTCTCATCACAAGAAAAAAACGTCTTTGTAACTACGTGTGATGACGAATGTTAACTAGACCCATGGTGATCATTTCTGAACATACACAAATACTGAATCATTATTTTGTACGCCTGAAATTAATACACTGTTAGATGTCAATTATACCTCAAAAAAAAAAAAAAAAAAAGAACTCCAGTAGAGTATGATCTAATGACCCCTTTCTGAAGTCTATACCTTTAGAGTCAGTAGTTTATCAACTCATCTCACGGGGAAATGGTGGCATGCTAATGATAAAGGTCAGAGTCTCACACAGCCCAAAACCTGTGCCCTGGTGATCTCTTGGTGACGGTTCTAGAAGCACTACCAGCCCCCTTCCACAGACTGTTCTACTTTGGTCTTGAGTTACCATGTTAAATAAACCCAGTGAATTGGCTAAAATAATAAATTCATGGGTCGTCTTATGACATCATCATTCTCAATGTCTTAATGACCAAATTTTATTTACTGTGCAGTCATTTATCTTGTCAACCACCAGCCATTACCATGGTCTCCAAATTCAAAGGTCTAAAAAGATTTACAGATGCAATTTCTCTGACATTTGAAATCCCCGTGTTTAAGGATCGAATCATTTACCCATTGACTCTTTTTGCCGTAGTCGAATCAACTATGAGTATAAAAACATGATGTACTTCTAAGCACATATAACACAGACAATTCTTCTAATTCACTGCACTAAATTTAAATACTACTTAGTTATAAAATAACACCTGCTTTAATCTGAAAGGTCACAAACATAACATTTGAGATATAACACAATAGATTATCCATAACTCAGTTGATTTAAAATACGTCATAAAGTACATAAGTATAACAATGTCTAGATTAATTGAATGTACGTTCCAAATATCTTGATCTCATTTACTCCCAGTAAGAGTCTTGAATTGTAGATAGCATTATTCCCATTTTAGAGTTGAGGAAGCAACTTGCCCAAAGTTATACAACTAGTAGAAAGTAGTAGCAATAAAACTGAAGTGTGTTTGACACACACTGGACTTACCCATTATGTGATCAAATGAAGCCATCAGGTTTATCAAGGTCATCATTTGTATTTTCCAAATTACCTAAACAGCCAGATTTTGCCAGAAAGAGTAGGAGCATGGCCATCTAACTAGTAT
>NW_011888900.1:3169305-3184070 GCF_000151845.1 Pteropus vampyrus
GGGGAAATGGTGGCATGCTAATGATAAAGGTCAGAGTCTCACACAGCCCAAAACCTGTGCCCTGGTGATCTCTTGGTGACGGTTCTAGAAGCACTACCAGCCCCCTTCCACAGACTGTTCTACTTTGGTCTTGAGTTACCATGTTAAATAAACCCAGTGAATTGGCTAAAATAATAAATTCATGGGTCGTCTTATGACATCATCATTCTCAATGTCTTAATGACCAAATTTTATTTACTGTGCAGTCATTTATCTTGTCAACCACCAGCCATTACCATGGTCTCCAAATTCAAAGGTCTAAAAAGATTTACAGATGCAATTTCTCTGACATTTGAAATCCCCGTGTTTAAGGATCGAATCATTTACCCATTGACTCTTTTTGCCGTAGTCGAATCAACTATGAGTATAAAAACATGATGTACTTCTAAGCACATATAACACAGACAATTCTTCTAATTCACTGCACTAAATTTAAATACTACTTAGTTATAAAATAACACCTGCTTTAATCTGAAAGGTCACAAACATAACATTTGAGATATAACACAATAGATTATCCATAACTCAGTTGATTTAAAATACGTCATAAAGTATATAAGTATAACAATGTCTAGATTAATTGAATGTACGTTCCAAATATCTTGATCTCATTTACTCCCAGTAAGAGTCTTGAATTGTAGATAGCATTATTCCCATTTTAGAGTTGAGGAAGCAACGTGCCCAAAGTTATACAACTAGTAGAAATTAGTAGCAATAAAACTGAAGTGTGTTTGACACACACTGGACTTACCCATTATGTGATCAAATGAAGCCATCAGGTTTATCAAGGTCATCATTTGTATTTTCCAAATTACCTAAACAGCCAGATTTTGCCAGAAAGAGTAGGAGCATGGCCATCTAACTAGTATAGGTTAAATACACGTCTGTGAAAAGTGACAATTACCTTCCTTACTTCTTCCCACGATGACCTGCCTATTCATTTTTCCACATCTTCATCTCTAATTTTTAGTTATCTCTGTTATAAAAGCTTCTGGTCATGGTCATTATCTCCCTCAACTTGGAAAAGAAAACATATGCATTTCACACACCCAAATGAATGCACCAAGGTCAAAGTCCTTCTCATACCTCTGCCCATCAACCTAGAAAGAGTCACTGTGTCATCTCCCACATACAACCTAAAGCCTCAGGTTCTCTGCCACCTCTTCCCAAGCAAACACGACGGGTCCTTTAAGGCCTTTCATTTGTCTCTCTAGTCTATAAATTCTCTCTCCATCTCAAATTATTTTACGACTTTTTTCTGTATTTTAGTCACTTAAGGGTTTTTTTTTAATGCATTTACCTCTTGAACATTTTACTGTGAGCTTCTGTGTTGAACTCCCAATAGCCAGAATGCAAGACAAAAACACAGACTTGTTTCCTGTCATATAAAATCAGCCAAGTGATTGTCTCTGATAAATTGAAAGGGAAGCACAGAATATTTCTTGTTACCTAATCAAGGAACCACACAATTTCTCTTATGAAAATAGTAACAGCACTGCCCAGCAGTTTCCTGTACTTTTGGAATTTAAGCAGTCTTAGGGATGTGTATTTGCATAATTTTAAATTGACTTATAGGGTGTAGTTGCATATAAACATTCCGAATTGTGAAGACTGTAAAATTTAAAAGGGTGTTTTAAAATTTTTAAATTACATTTATTTCAAAATGTCAACCTCACTCAGGCAATTCCATTTAAAACTAAATTAATGAGAATATTTCGGTTGTCTTCAGAAAATTTTACATTCTCAGAAAAACATGATTTCACCTAACGACTACTGATTCTTTCTGAATTAGTTGAATATCAGAGACCTGTCCATTTAAAAAAGTTTGATGAATGTATTAAACGTTCACTAAAAAAGAATAAAATGAGAGCTAGATTCTTAGTTAGCAACACTGCATAATGGTCACTGCTATCACTTTGTTTATAAGAAAACAAAGAAGACAAATTGAGAAAGAAATTCAGTACATTTGCTGTGTATATGATGGTACTATTTATAAAAGTTAAATGGCTATGAAAAAATACATATGCACAAAAAACTCTTGTGTACTTATCTTTTCATAGCGCAGAAAAATGCTGACTGGTCTAAAAAAAAAAAAGGCCTACTCCACATCCCTAGAAACCTTGAATTTATTCAAACACTTTTGTTTACAATAAATATCTGTCGGTATTTGTAAACTATAGAGGCGATAAATGAAAATAATAAATATAATAAAGATTACCTTGATTCGTGCAGACACCCATCAACCCTTACTGGTGTTCAAATGAAAACATAACGCATAAAATAAACAGCAGAGATTCTTCCTCAATCATTCACAATTGAAGTCACTCGCGGATAAATTCATGGGGCACAGACACGTAAAACTGACAAAGCGAAAAGTAACATGCAGAAGTATAGATTTCTCGTCAATGCACTCTCTTTAGAAGCATTCACCAGTGCTCATCACCAAACTGAGAAGTTCAGGAAATCTTTAAGATTATGAAAATATAATTCATAAAATTATGAAAATACAGAGCTACAACACGAGGATATCAGGGGAAACGCCACGCATCCTGAGTGCACTCAAAAGAAATTTCCTACCCAAATATTCAGACAAAAAGAAGCTGTGGGCGGTGGGGAGCGGGGAGCTCAATTCGGCTTCACTCAGCCACCAAAGCAGACCACGAACCGCTCACCACTGGTCTACTGTCACTTCTAACTGACTTCTGCTTAAATTCGTTTTTAACCAAAAGGAAATTTTAAAAGCAAATGAAAAACACCGTCCATCAAAATAAGACCATCGCTAGGAAAAGTAGGTTTGGCTTGCTCATAATTCAGAGATGACAGGCTCAATAATTTCATTTTTCACTTTTTAAACTGCAAGAGTCAGGGAAGGATATATACGCATAAAGTTAGTATGGGGCACTGTTTACATCGTACCTCTCCAAAAGAAGCTAAAAAGCCACCTGATTATAAGAACCCGCCACTCTTCATTTCTTAGTGAATATTCTTGCTCTAATCTTGGAAATGGTTTTACTAGGGAGCCGCAACCGCGGTACAGCGGGCATCGGTAGAATCCTCGGTTTCTAGAAATAAAGCACCACTCCCTAAGCTATGGCTTCGCCGTAGAAACAATGCTCGTATTACCATTTCGGGGTGGCCGACCAACACCAAAAACGTCAGAAACCATTTCATAGGAGTGACGGTTTCCTGTTTTCCATTCCCAAAGCAAAAACTCAGCAGCTCTCCATCCAACCACAGGCATTCACAAGAATCGTTCGCGACCTCAAAAGGCCATGTGCCCTACCTTTCCTACATAGAGAGGGTCTGAACCCATGTACTCCTCCAGCACAAAGAACTGGTTCCACACCCAGCTGCGCTTGGTCCGGGGCCTCCCTGATGGGAAGTAGGGCTTTGATCTGGACCTTGAGAGTTCCGCTTGACTCATCCCAGAAAAGCACAGGAAAAGAGCGATTAGCTGCAGCAAATGGCAGAGCTCCGCTTTGCCCAACTTCATCTTTTTTTTTTTTTCTTTCTTTTCCCTGTGTAAGAAAAAAACCTTGACAACAGAAAAGGCACAGTTCCAGTTGGCTTAGCAGCTCTTGCCTCCGGCAGGGTGTCAGCTGGGAGTCCAGAGATGATAATTTGTAGAGTCTTCGATCGGAATAGGTCACCACTGGGGGACAGCCTTCGCCAAAGAATGGTGTGAGGGGTTCCTGTCGGAGCAGAGAGGGAAACTAGTGTCAGAAACCAAAACACATAACTTTTAACTTTCATTGACCAACTCCACATTGATTGTCCCAAGATAGTTATTTGTATAATCGTTAAAATAAAAATGACAGAAATTTTCAATAACGGTTGCCATATCTGTCAGTTGCATAAACACTGCTGATGCGGAATCATTCGCATACATAAGACAACCTGAAAATCTCGTGTTTCTTGTAGGGCAGTCTATTTGAACATATGGTTTATTGAATACAAATGGAGCAACATCAGTTAAAAAATCATTCTGATGCTAGCCTTTATTTTATTTCTTATATTACAGTTCCATTCATTGGTGTGAGACTAGGAAAGCAAAGCAGCTCAAAGCAGGGTTTGAAGCCAACGGACAGGACAAATGCCCGTTTCAATCTCTCCTGTGAAACTGTAAAGAGAAACAGGGAAGGATGAGGTGCTTCAACACCGGTTGACTGATTCTGAGTCACAGCACACCAGCTGTTTTGATGTGTTCTGATTTGATTGTGATCAGCTGAAAAGCTCAGTCGTTTCCATTTTCCACCCTTCAGACTTATTGTCATGGATGCTGTGTAGCAACCTGGGTTAAGCTATCGCACTGCAGTTCTTTGTGATTCCAGTTACCCAGTGAACATCTCCCAGCGTGGCTCATGAATACTGGGCCTTCTCCCGTAAACACTTAGGGGACTGGATCACACTGACCATCAGAGGGCCGAGGAAACTCAACTCTATTTGTAAGCTCCGTCATTGTTGGCATGCAGCCAGCAGGTGCTTTAACAGCAACGCGGAAAAAGGAAAACCTTCTGATGTCTATATTATTATTTCAGTTACAGAATTCTGAATATGTAAGAGATATAAAACCAGTTATAAAACAAACTTCCAAACACCCAAAACACAGAGGAATGAGAATTTATGACAAACTGCTCACTTAAATCACTATGCTGCACTTTGGTTTATGAATTCATTTGACTACCTATAAATAAATCAACAATAGAATAATTGAGGTGAAGGATTAATATTTGCTTTTTCTGAGGGAGAGGAGAAAAATAGTTTTAAGAACATAAAGCCAAAAGATAGCTCCCTATCAAGGCAGAAAATACACTATATAAGCTTCCCCATCTTTCTACCTGTCTCTCTGGTAACATGAATGTCTGTTACTCAGATGATTTCTGACAGTCAAATTGCTTATGGAAAATGCCATATATAGTAGAAAAACGGTGAAATTTATCAAATATGTTAAAATAGCCCACACAACTGGAAGGAACAGGTTGCATCAACTTTGAGCTCTATTCAAATGAACATATCTGTGTTACAGAGAGCTCTACAGTGTTTTGAAATCCCAGAGGGTATTGTACAATCCAGTGTACAGCTACCTGATGTATGCTGAGAACCACCAGAACAGGCCAACTATTACTGGAGCATACGAACTGCAGTCTGTGCACTGAATACTTTCTCCCAAAATCCAGGTCTCCCATCTAAGGAGCAAAAAGGAACTTGGTCCATTGGAAAATCACTCTAGGGAGAACTAGTTGTTCCAGACTTAGAATTATCAACAGAAGAAACTTAGGGTCATGTATTGATATTCCAACATAGGCCCTTCAATGAGGTTGTAAGTTCACACAGCGAGGTCTGGACTAACCCACTTAATGGAGTGACGGAAGGTAAGAGGGTGCTGACACCAGGCAATGGCGCACTGGTGTATGGGATTGTCTGTGATGAGCCAGAAATCACAGCCAGGTACTCGTGGTGAGTGGCCTTAGGTAGGAACAGCTGTCAGCACGCCAAGAGGCATGGTGATGCTAGGGGCAAACCAGGTTTCTGGGGACCTGGGTTAGAGTTTTAGTGACAAGACTGAGACTAGCATGTGAAACCTGAGGCCAAAACATTTCCAGTATCACCTCTCTCCTTTCTCAAGAGAGAATGAATGTTCTCATAAAAACAAGGACATAAATACTTTCAACCTAAGGCTCAATTTAAAAAAAAAAAAAATGGGATATGGCGACATTATTTTAGGCTACTTTCTAGACTGAGTGAATTTGTCTCAGTGTGAAAATGTATCTGACGTCTTAAAAACTAAGTAGCAAATGAACTTTTGGAATCTCAAATTTAGGGAGTTTTAAGTATTCACTGGTAAAGACTGGGCATCAGAGAAAGGCCCAAGTTCTGAGTCGGTCGTGTCTTTGCTATGCAACCTTGGACAGGTTATTCAAATTCCAAGAGGGCAGAGAGAGAAAGCAGAGAGAAAGCCTCAAGCCTCTCACTTATAAAATGAGAGTAATTGCGTCTACTTCATAGGATTAAATAAGCAAAACATGAAAAGCTAAGGATAGTGCTCAGCCCAACTAAAAGCAATAAAAAACAAATAGCTGTTGGGATGATTATTATGATTTTTTAATTTAGTTTGATACTATTTATGTTAACATATTTTGTGTGTGAAGTGATAGTAGTTTTCATTTCGATGTTCCTATAGTAAAATGTTTTAGACAACTCTTACACTAAATGAAAAGATTCTTGATAGTTCCAGTCAGTGCCAGAGAGCTATATGGATCATGAACCAAAAAACTGAGATGGATACAACTGCACCAAAATCCTTGAGAGAGAGAGAGAGAGAGAGAGAGAGAGAGAGAGAGAGAGAGAGAGAGAGAGAGAGAGAGAAAATGTAATACTTTCTTTCCTAAAGGCATGTCTTCTGTAATTTTTATAAGTCAAAGGCTGGTATCAGAATTGGATAAATCTATTTCAGCTCTCTTGGGATGTTTATTGATAAGAAAGAAAAGAAAGAGAATCTGAACAGGGACCAGGACCACTGGGATCGCTGTCCTAAAACCGCCACCATCTTCTGTGTGACCCCGGATCCCTCTGGGATTTAATTTTTTGCATTTGCAAAAGAGGAGCTGAATTAAATTACCTCATAAAGTCTGTTTTTTCCAGGACTTTTCTGCCTTTGACAATTATGTAAAATTGATTTTATTGGTTTTTAAGCTATGAAAAAGTGCATATTGTTAATAAAGATAAAAGGTAGAGAGATTTTAAAAAGCCATAGGAGTGTAAAGGATGCATTTGGCATATTTACAAAATTTATCATGAATTTTAACATGAGATGCCTAAATTACTCTTCTTGCTTCTTGAAAACTGTCTGCCACACAACAAGATGATGGCTTTATCAAACCAGCTAGACTATATAAAACGAGTTAGTTCAGAGCATGCCATGGATTACCTTACAGTCATTGAGATAATATTTGTGAAGGAAAGATTCCTAGAACTCCGCACTTCCCTGTTTAAATCAAGGGTTTTAAAAGCAGCTGGCAGTAAAGTAAATCTTGGTGAACAGGGATGTCTACTATATTTTCATATCGTAGTATCTAGAACAGAAGCGGACACATAATTGGCATTCAGAAAATATTTATGAAATGTTTGTTTTCATTATAATTAACTTCACTTTTTAAAGATGGAACATTAACCATGTACTAAGTTACTCTGTAAACTCCTTTGTAACTCTACTGTGTTTATGAGTCAAAATCACTCAGAGTGATTCCTCTGGAGTTCTCTATGGTATTTGATGTATTTGCCACACTCCAGCTAAATGTCCTTCACCTTTCTTGAAGGTCTGTAAGACTGTACAAGGAGAGTTTGCCTGGCTGTGTACATTACTGGAGAATGGAATGCTCTTCTATGAGACAGACAAATGTCTCTATAACACCCTTCGTGAAGTGCACCTACAGAACTGGGGAATGACGTGCGAATGCCTGCGACAGGAGGCGGAGTGTTTCATAATGAATATTCATCAATATTTTTGGTAGCTACTGACTCTACCGGGGATATACACCCAATATGGCAGGGGAAAAGTCATCTGGTTACAGGTCAGGTGTCTCTTTTCTTCATCGGTCTTCCACAAACCCTTCCCTTCTCTTTCAATCAAATCTGGTTTTTAAGGTCAAGGCCAGTACGACAGTTCAATCCAACTCATCCTGTCCCGTGTTGGGATATCAGGAAAGAAATGAAGGACCCCGAACCATTCTGAAAAACCTTCAGTTATCTGTGGTCATCAAACAGAAGTAACTAAAACTTGAACTTAATTTCCTGTTGCGTAACTTCTCCAAGCAGAATTTCTATCTTCTCACATATGTTAACACACATAAAGGTAGCACAATAACATTTTTCCTTATAAATGAACTGTAGCACAATCGCGATTGATTTTTCACAATGGGTTAAATATCGCTTTGCAAAACTGTGCCCTAAAGCGAAGTCCTGCACCCTTCCTTCTTAGACTTCCATACTGTTTATCTTCTCCCTTTCTTCAGCTTCCTCTCTGCGTTTCATAAGACAGCCATCAACAAGAGGCAAGTCACAACAGAAACAAGCGACCTCTGCACCCAAGCCGTGTCGTGTGTCATCTTGTCTTCTGTGGGCAAGCTTAGGAGAGTGACCTTCTGGAGGTCTGGAGAGCTGATCTGTTCACCATTACTAGCTCATCAAGAAAGACAGTGCAGAGAAATGATGTATGGTGTGCAGTTTAGGTAACTTCTACGGATGTGTCAACTTCTGGACAGTTACAAATGTGTAGCATCATAACTTTGAGGAGGAAAGCAACAGGGATAGGTTATATCTAAGAACTGAATGGGGCCAACCACAGATGTTTGAAAGAGTTGTGGCGATGGCTAATGAACTAACAATTAACCTCCCAATTTTTTTTTTTTTTTAAATCTAAGAATGAAAATGTGTTCCTTCGGTCTGCTATTTTAAAGCTAAAATATTTTTTTAAAATGTACAACATTTGATTTTTTTTCAGAGTAAAAATATATAAATATCACAAGTAATACTTGTGATCAGCATAACACGCCTTAAAAGAATATAAAATAAAACCTAGCAAAGGAAATTTTAAATGGATTGAAGGAAAAAGGAAAAAAGGGGGCGGGGAGTGAGAAGTAGTCAAGCGGCATTTACTAAACCAACATCACTTATTTGACATGAAATCACTTTATCATTCTACCTTTTGTTCCAATTATTTCTGTTCAACTAAGTGGCAAAACTGATTTCCAAGTACATAGATTATTATTTATTTAACTCATAGCTAATATTATTTTACTGAAATGAATTCATATTATAAAATTTTCTTGGATTTTCTGCTCCACTTAATAACTCTGTGAAACCACTTTTAAAAATCAGTTCAAGTAACTATCACACTCCTCTTAATCAAATGTTTTGGTCACGCCTGAAAACAATGACTGAACATCCCATAATAACGAGAATTTTCTACGCATCAGCATACCAACTGTTAAAAAGTAAAAGCAAACCTTCTAGAGACTGTTCCACCTAAATTAAAGGCAACATGCCAAAAACATGGCAAGGAGCATAAATGTATCATGTTCAGCCACTCATTCACATATAACCACAAGACTACCTTAAACGCATGCTTAATTAGCAAATAATTTCTATGTGCTAAACTGCTTTTTAAAAGGCACACAGTGCTACATGCCTTCTAGAAACAACTTGAGCTATAAAATATGGCTATCGATTATATTAAAATAAAATGTATTACTATTTTAGGGTTTGTGGCATTTGGAGTTAAACTAGGATGTGTTGTTGCAGTCCAACATAAATAACCAATGGTTTATCTGGTAAAGATTTTATACCATCACAGTTTCTCTAAATTATGGACAAGGAACAGCTGCTCATGCTTCTGTGTCTGGAGTTTGCATCAAAAGTGGGGGTTCTGACATGTTTTGAAATATACTGGGTGTATATTTCAACTCTAACACAGTCCACTATCTACTGGTACCACTGACTTGAAGTTGTATGTCTCTTTTAAAGATGAGTACAGTTCACAATTAGGTGGAACGTGATAGCCCCCTAAATAAATTCAATAATTTGCATTTTCTAGGAAAACGGTGTTCAAAAAGACACTTGAGATGTGTCACTGTGCTTGACAGAAAGTAATCCATGAGAATCGAAAAAATCCATAATGGATGACTGCCAACACCTCCAGAACCTAACTGATACTCCCCACGATGTTTTGCTGGCTGATCTATAAAACGTAATCGTACAAGAAATCATTTTGTAATGATAACAAAATAAAAAAAAAAAGAAATCTTGCTGTTGGCCTGTGGGGAGGAAACTGTCATTTCCAAGACTGCTTTAAGCTGAACCACATTCTGACAGGCATCTTGTTTTTAATGAGTACTTACGAAGGGTGAATGATATCCACACTGGAGAGTGGAAATGGCACCACCTCGCAGCAGCGTTAGAGGGCGCTATGAAGACCTCGCCACTGCCTAAAGAACAGCCCTCCGTTGACTAGTTTTGTGCAGTCTGGGGAAAGAAGCCTGTTCTTTTTTGGACATCCCTTGGGTATTAGATATTAGTATTTAAACTCAATGACCAGACCGTCTCCTGATTCATCCAGTGTCTTCTTTAAAGACCTTCATTTGCCCTTGCTTTTCCCAGGATAGCTGTCACCTGTCACTGTGATTTATCACTGTCCACAAAGTTAGCCTGTTTCGTAACAAGGATAATATTTGTTCATTGTTACTTTTACTTATTTTTAAAGTAGATCTACTGAATGCATTTGGGGGCACGCAGAAAGGGGAAACAATACATTCTAACACCCACCCATTCGTGGATGAGCAGATGTGACACCACCACAAGGCACGAAGTAATCCAGGACAAAGAACAGGTTAAGAGCTGTGGCCATACTGTTTCTGGCCACAACATGCAAGCTGAGTTATTAAAGGCAATATCTATGGGACAGAGACTGTCACTTCAGTATTGTAGAAGTTAGCTGCCTGGTTCTCCTGAGGGTTCATATTAGAGAATAAAAACACAAAGAAGCCCCCAAACCCACTGCTCCTCATGACTGAAGAGTCCCCAAGTGGTAGAACACAGAAGAATAACATATTTGAACTGGAACGACCATTAGAAAAACCCAAGGCGCTCCCTTCTTTATCAAGGACAAAACCAAAATTTATAGATTCCTGGTGAAATGCCCAAGGTCACATAGCTAGTTACTGATGGCACTGGGCATGACTAAATGCGACGAATAATTTAAAGTGTCTGTTAAATATTTCTCACTCTGATAATGAAGATTGTTTTAATTTATTACCTTTGGAATTTATCACCTTCTCCAAAAGCCAAGAAAAGTAGAGTTGATCTTACTCAAATTGTTATATGACTATGAGTCTGAACTTCAAAGCCGGAAATCATCAAGATCTCCATCCAGGAGGGTCGGGAATGCAGAATAAGAGGGTGAAGAGATCTATTTAGGATTGTACATTTATATGCAACAAATAAAATGGACAGTAAGCAGTATCCAACTTGAAAATTGCCTTCCACCCTTATTAACCCTGGTGATCAAAAATAACTTCCTACTGTACTGAGAAACTGTAGTAGTTAAATATTTCCTCTGAAATTTGAACAATGGCCCATTGAATGTTTGAGAAATAGGGTACCAACTCGGAAAATCTCTTGGCATATAAGAATGTCTATATACATATATGATTATTTGGTTGTTGCTACAACAAATCCTATCTTTTGAGACAGCTATCTCCTAACGTACCCGTTATAATCATTCCAGATTTAATATTGCCATTTTCAGCTTCTATTTCAGAAATATACTACCATTTATTTCATCTGTATACCATTGAAAGGTTAATATTAACTTCCATACGTTTAGTAGTGATAAAACAGCCCTCTTCTTTTGTATGTAAAAGGTATAATTTTTTTACATTTTAATTAGTGAGGCTGGTGACCCTCTGTGATGTGACTTCTCACGTAAAGTAACTGTGATCGAATCCATTAGCTCCCTGGGTCAGATAACATTATAACCACAGACCACAGCCTCCTACCGTTAACTGGCCTAAATTTTCAGGCAGGGGCCCTGGAAATGAATCACATAGCCTAGAGTGTGCATCTGGTGATCAGACGTGGAATGAAAACTTCTCTAAGTGGATCACAGAGTCAATTTCAATGAAGCACAAATAACCTCTGTCATGGGTGAAAGGGATGAAAAAGAAAGAGGAACAATAGTTTATAATTAACTAGAAGCAGCCTATGTCAATCAAAGACAAAACAAAGTGACAAAGCACAGTCCTTCTCCGCTATTCATATCATGACAAAGAGGTAAAATTATATTTAAAGGGCTTTTCTTTATACTTGCATGGTGTATCTTAGCTGTATCAATTTTAATTCTCAATTTACCCTCGCATTTACCATCGCACCAGGTTATGACTCATGTGACTTCAGTAAAAGGCAACATGTTTCAATAAACACTTTTCAAAACAACCAAAAAGAAATTCTACCAGAATGGAAGTCTACCGAATAATGTGACGTGGATGCCTGGACGGAAGTCTGCGTATGCACTTGCACTGATCAGTCAGTGAGGGGTCTTGCAGAAGGCCAGGGGGATGTGTTGGCAGGGGCATCTTTCTGCAGCACCAAGAAATTCCCAGAGGAGGCACTCGAGCACTGCTGGTTGCAGGCAGAAATGCTCTGCCTGTCAGAGCTGAGGAGATGGTCACACAGGACTCGAATCCCATGTCGTCTTCCCTTGTCCTCAGCTCCCCTTTACGCCCCATTTAAAAGCAACCGATTCCTTCATGCCAAGGAGAAAAGCTTCTATCACAGTCCCTCTGCCATCGACTCACATGTGTTAGTTATTTTAGAAGTTTCTGAAACTCCCAATTTAAGCTAAAGCTTTTTGAAGCCTTTCAAGCAGGTAAAAAAAAAAAAAAAAACCTTTTGTGTGTGTGAGAGAGAGAGAACCGTGAAGTGATCAAACTACTAATGCAATAAATGCAAAAAATTACAAAATCGAGGAAGGCTGAAATCACTCGAGCATACATATTCCCAACACCGAACAGTTGATGGGTTCAGTACTTTAAAACGATTTCTAGATCTGACAAAGAAAGTAACTGACTGGACACAAAAATGGATTTACTTCCTCATGTAAGTATACATTCAGAGAAGTTTAGAGCAGCTTTGCCCTTAAAAAAAATAATAATAAAATGCTGAAGGATAGGGAGACCAGCGAAGACATCAAGCCTGAAGAGGCAGAATGGGTTGACTTTCAGATCTAGGAAGACTGAACAGTGGCCAACTCAGTATACTCCCCATCCTCTCTTCTTCATTGGATGCTAAAAACTAGAGTCACTTCAAGGGTAAACTGCAGTAATAGAGATGCTTTACAATTACTCTTTTATAAGAAAAGGGAAAGCTCTGGGCTATTAAATCAATAAAAGTAGACTTAAGAAGAGTTGTGAGTCTGTCAGCCGATTGTTAACACAATTCTAATGACCTACCGCAGCTCTTCGTCACAATAATATCTCACGTTGTAAGTGCACAATGCCTTTTTATTAGCGCTGCAGACCTAAGTAGCTTTCAGCAGAGTGCTGGTCTGCACTACTGATTATGGCACCCTTTATTTTTCCTCCACAGGCTGACTTTCAGCTAGCTTGACCAGATGAGATGATTAACGTTGGATGCTACCTAATTGCTCCTGCCACCCGCCCCCCCCCATATTAAATACTAACCTATAAGTAAGATTTCCACCAAGTTGCCAGTTTCACTACCTGCTTCATTTCTTTGGCAGTTTAACTGACACTGTTGCGAGTAGCCCTAAAAAACGATGAAAATCATTCTCGATGTATTTTATTCCCTTTATATATGTAACAAGAAAAGAGCTTGGGTAAACTTAAAAATCTAACCAGTTCTTTGGGAAAGAAGTAATTTTGGGAGAGTTACTGAAAGCTTCCAATGTAATTACTTTCTTCCTCAGCTCTCCCTGCCCCCACCAACTTGTCTTTATAAAGACACACAGGACTATTTAGATGTTGCTGGCAATAGATCGATGAAAACTTTCCTTTATTAAAAAAAAAAAAAAAAGAGTGCTACTGCTCCTAAACTTTTAAAATATTTTTGTGATGTCGATCTGACTTTTAAAATGCATACTTGTTACTTAGCATGAACCACAGAGTCACACGTTACTTATATGTTTCTATTATCCCCTCCGCCCCATAAAGTTGTTTATGTACTTCTGCATTAAAAATGATCTGAACACCTGTCTGGTTACAGGGATTATCTTTAAGTCCTACTTAAAGATATTTCATTTAATAAATGATCTAATAAACAGAAGATATTTCTTGCAAAATAAAATCGTTTTAAGTATATTTAAGGTCCAGTATGCACAACTCCAAAGCTTTGAGACACCCAGACCTTGATGCTTACTTCACAGGCTCTCATTTGCCCACAGCTGGGCGAACTTACTTCCAATCTTTACTCACCTGGACAATATCTAAGAAATCCGTAAGGTTAACGATCTAAACGTGCAGCCAGTACAGACAACAGGCCCTTGCTCGTTAATCCACGCTGAGAGGTCGAACACCAGCAAGGAGCCGAGTGCCATGTGCACCCGCGAAGTCCGCCCGGCGTTCGGAGCAGCAGGGCGACCCTTCCCCACCGTACCCCGAAGGAGCAGTCGGGCGGAGGGGAAGCAGGACGCCCTGCAGGTGCACGGTGGCCGCAGAATACTAATGACCGCAAAAAGCCCCGCACCCCGAAATGACTTCCACCTTCAAGGAAGGGAAACGGAGTCTAGCGCGGATGGTTAAAGGACCCCCGCACCGCAGACGCGCACCCCCCTCCGGGCTCACACGCTGCAGAGCCTGGCGGCCCCAGAGCGCGGAGTTCTGCCTCATCCAGCCCCGGTCAAGGGGGTCCACTGGTGCTCCCCCTCCAGGAGAGCGGGCCAGACCGTGCTCGGCGCTTCATCCCGAGAGCGCCGGGTTCTGCCCTCACCCTGAACTCACGAGCTCGCGTCGTACCTGCGGTCGCCCGGCGCCGGCTCTCCGGCCCGAGAGCCCGCAGCCTGGTCCGCACGCCGGTTCTGCCTGGCGGAGCAACGTCCCACGGCCACACAGCAGTAACTTGGGGACGCCAGAGAAACTCCGCGAGGATCCCCCCCGCCGGCTTTCCGCTCACTGCTGAGTCCAGCCTCCAAATGCGCACCGCGAGGGCGCGCTTCT
>NW_011888900.1:3184216-3185412 GCF_000151845.1 Pteropus vampyrus
CCTGCCGTCAGCGCCGTGCGCGGCCGGCCCGGGGAGCCACTGAGACTTGGGCAGCTCCCGGAGACCCGGCGAGGGCTGTTGGAGAGGCAGCCGCTCCGCCGCCTCGCGCGCGCACACCCGCGCGCACACCCGCGCGCCCCTCCTCCCCCGCCCTCCCGGCGGATCCGTGCAGATGGAGTCCTTCGCGGGAGAAGCCCGGGGAGCGGGGAGAGTGGGAGGGGCCGCAGCCCGTCCATCTCTCCGCCAGGTATTTGCATCTGAAAGCGAGGTGCTGGTGGAGAGCTTTGAGAATTTTTGCAAGCGCCCCCACCCCTCCCTCCCCTCCCTAAGCCGTCCTGGAAGCCTTGATCAATGGAGCTCCTGGGGCACGAAGGCAAAGTCATAAAACTAATCAGAACTTACAGTTTTCTTGCGTGATAGTTTTGCCCTTTCAATCTCCTCGGACTGCCCTAGTTCCACTTTCTTTACTTGCGGAAAATTTCCTCCCCTGCTGGGCTCTCTAATGCAAAACTCCCGAGGTGTGTGATTTACGCGCCGGGTGGGCTCGCCGACCCTCGCGAGGTGGGGAAGGGGATCTGGTCGTTCATTGAGAACGCGCCGCAGCCGGTGGAGCTGAGCACGCTGCGTTTTCCTCTACTCTGGGGCTTGATTTCACCTGACGGCTAGGCGCGCTGTCCTAGCGGTGAGGAAGGTAAACAGATCATTGCCGAGTGCGTTCGTTATCGTTTTTCTCATGCTGCCGGTGGACCTTGCCCAGCTTCTCCTGTTCATCCTTAGCAGTGAGGCTCCAGATACCGGTTCTGTTCACCCCAGCACACTTACTCTCCCCAATCCATCACCTCCCGTCAAATTACCTTGCATTTTCCCTCTCATCTGGTATTTAAAACTGAATTATATGCTAATAATTCTAACAGCGAACATTTCCTGAGTTTCTGTTAAGTTCCAGATACCACGCTTCTCTGGATACTTAACGTCGCTTCATTTTAAAAGTTATCACCAAACGACTCTCCCCAGCTCCAGGCCCGACTGAATGGCCCTTTCGTGGTCCATTTCCACTCAACTGCCAATCATCACTCCAACTCGGGATGTTTAGAACAGACCTTCTTATCTCTTCTTAGATGTCACCTTGGATTTCTCACTATGCACTTCTCTGTCTGAGGCACCATCATTCTTCAGGTATCCAGACATTAAACCTT
>NW_011888900.1:3188889-3205366 GCF_000151845.1 Pteropus vampyrus
CAGAGCACTGCACAGGGGAGAGCGGGGATGGATTATGGCGGTGTGGCGGGCGAGGGACAAATCTTGCTGGCCTTCTAGGTCCGGAAAGCGTTTGCACTTTATTCCTAGGAGAAAGCTCAGCATTAGGGAAAACAAAGGGCCCCACAGATGCATGCCACGGTCAAGTCTAGGAGCAAGGACACATCTCATGAGATCCCCTCTCCACTCCTCGCCTTTCCCTACAGCTTTGGGTCGATTAGAAAACCTAGTTTTTTGAGAAACACAAATAAAAATTACTACATGTATCCTAAGGTGCTGCCAAATGTTTAAGGCTCCACGAAATACAAATGTAGCTCATAACAGTATATGCTTACTTATGGAATTCCAAAATGTGTTGCCATATAATTTTTAAATTTGTCTTAATATTGGTATTCTTATATATAACAATCATATTTGAACCCCCTCAGTTGAAAGTTTTATTTCATCATATAATGCTGCATGCAAATTTGATAAATGCCCCTTTTCTTCCCCACTTAAAAAAAAAATTCTATTCAATTTTTTACTCTTGATTAAAATAATAAAATCAGCTGTACCCGAACTATATTTTGAAGATAGAGGAATCAGAAAAGGTAGAACTCGGTCATGGTTTCTGTTAGTGTAGAAAGTTATTTCCCTTCATGGTTTATCTATTTAAGAAAATTTGGTGCAAGTAAGACGTTTCTGATGAAACTGATGATTCGATTATATTCATATGCATTCAATCCTGATTTTATTTTAAAACCAAAGACAGGGCTCAGGAATTTGGTGGCTAAGGGTAGAAGAGAGCTAATCATTGAGAACTAAGTCGTTCTAGAAATTCTGAGGAGCCGTGGGTAGGAAAATATGGATGTGGCAGAAAATGAGCAGCATTTCCATAAGGCAAGCTCCCAAAAAGTTGGACCATTAGAGTTTCTTGTGAATGTCTCCCCAATATAAAATCGTAGATGATAACTAAACTATATCTTCTCCTCATGTCATGCTCAGCATTTTCCTGAGGACGTTCTTCAATTTAGTTTACATTATTAGGTGTTCTTCCATCATGTAGAAAAGAAAGGATTTAAAATGATTTCTAGTTATTTATAGTCAGTCACTAACTTGGTAAATATTAACTGAACCCTGAGGTGTGATCCTTAAACTCGGGCATGAGAACTCAAAGATCTTACCTTCAGGAACGTTCTAATTTGTTGTGATAATAAGGAGGTGAACACATCTCCCTACACCATGATAAGCATCGGGAGGAGGTACACACAAAATGTCCCATGTGGGAGCACATAAAATAGGCAAGTCTTGAACGGGAAGAAAAAATGTTCGCCACGGACCAGAAGGACAGTGGGGAATTACGATCGTATCTGCGGCAGAGAAAGGAACAACCTGGCAGCCTTTTTAAGTCAGCCTTGGACCGGAGGGGAAGGCACGTTTAGGAAATTATTGTAGAAATCCAGGAGTGAAAAGTACCGGCCTGGACTCTAGTCATGGCACTGAAGTATGAGAGTCCCTTAGACGCGATCAGAAATACAAGTAGATTTAAAGATTTCTTGACCACGGTTATCAACATGGAAGCGTACACTAACGCTAGGAGAAGACGGACATCCGGGCATTATCATCGTGGATCACCCCAGCCGTATCTCACGGGTGACTGTGTCCCTCACAGAACACTACACTAGACGACGCCAAAGTCTCAGATAAAACAATCATGTTGCTGCCTGGAAGGTTCTCAAAGTCTCCTGCTTTATTACGCAAAAGGCCAGTCTGTCCAAAAATAAGTACTTACTTGGAGATTATACTTCTCAGTTAAAGAGCCCCAAAGATATTCACAGAATAGGAGAACTGCCGAGACACCACAGAATTATTTAGAAAATGCCAAGACGTCCAATGGGGTCCAAGGACTTCTCTCCCTAAAAGTGCTTCCTGGTGAGGAAGAAGGCCAAGGCCATTCAGGAGCCTCAGCTCTGAAGAACAAGGGCAGTCAGCACTCAGTGTGGTCTGGGATGAGGGGCATGGAAAGCCCTGGGGAAGATTTCTTTGAGATTTTCTGTTTTTGCTGCCTGAGCTACCATTTTGGCTCTGAGATGGCAGATAGCTTACTCTTCAACTGGAAAAAAATAAATAAATAAAAAACCTCACAGAAAGGAAATGGGAACAAAATGACCCACAGTGGGCTTCAAAAGCAAAAGTGAAGAATTAATTTTTCCCCTCATCTAAGCAAAGGTAGTTGTTCCTATCAATTCTAATCTCCTCCAGACGACCAGGCTTTCTGCTTGGGGCTTGAGAGTATCTAAGACTTTGTGGGTCATTGGCTGGGATTTTTTAAAAGAAATAGAATTTTTTGCTGCTACTTGTCAAATTTCTCAACACGTCCCACCACCACCCCCCCGCCATGCCCCCCAAGAAGAACAAACTCAAAGAGATAAGCAGCTGAGTTGGACTGGGTATTAAATGCCAAAGCAAGGAAACATTTACTTATTTAAATAGCAGATGTTACTACCGGTGTGCCATTGTATCACTGGATTCACCACAGTTGGAACACAAGTGACTTTTAAAAAAGCAGCTCAAATCAAAATTATCAGAAATAATAGGGCAAAGCAAGACCCGTGCTGCCTCTTGAATTACAGTTGTTCCATAAAAGCCTTCTAAACCCTTCAGAGAGAAAAACAGTAATGCAAATGTCTGCTAAACATAGCTGTATCACTCTGCCATAAGCCATAGAATCTTCTGAAAAAAGTGGATTTTCACAATAAACTCATCTCAAAAGTATTGTGTGCTGTGTACTCAGTTAATGGCACATATTGCAGGAGCTACAAAGGAAAGCAAGGCCAAGGTCCCCGGGGATATTCCAGGCACATGCATAACAGAGAGAGAGAGAGAAAGAGAGAGAGAGACAGAGACAGAGACAGAGAGAGACAGAGAGACGGGGGAGAGAGAGAGACAGAGAGACAGAGAGATGGCGGGGGAGAGAGACAGACAGAGAGAGACAGAGAGACTGAGAGAGAGAAAGAAACTCAGTCCAGAATAGCAGACAGTGAGGAAGGGCATTTGGAGGAGGAAGACAGCACTTGCTGTTGGAGAGTCCAAAACCCATCAAGCGACAAGACTGCACTGGGGGCTCAGACAGGCACAGTGTATAGACAGCAGGACACATCAGACTCTCGGGAGGATAGTCAGAGAACTTTAAACATTCTTCAAGAAGCGAAGGGATTTAATAAGGGAATTTTGTTTTTTCTAGATAAAGTTAGATTCCTGTACAGAATCCTCTACTCGCCTAGACAGAAAGGGGGCTCCCTGGGCATGCGTTCACTCGCTCCTCTGTATGTGGGACACCGTTTCGCCTGTGCCCACCGTGCTGCTCCCGGTGGTGCTAGCCTGCCTGCTCCCCGCGCGTGGCCCCGGAGCGCTGGCTTGCTCTGGGTTCCGCGGGTTTTAGAGCCGGTGCCACACAATTCTATTTAGTGCTCTTTTAGCACATAAAATGTGCATGTAGGAATAACCCTCCTTCCAGCAGCGGCCCAGAGCCAAGACTATAGCTCTCTTGGGTACGTGACTTTCAGGCTAAACTCATATTCGGAAGGAAAATCTAGGAAGGGAAAATATGAGAAGATACTATATACCTTACAGAGGAAGATTAGACGAAATGAGCCAGTTTCTTCAAAGCTGAATTTTTAGGAAGGTAAGCATGCTTAATAAAATATTGAAGGATAGCTACCCTAGAAGACACTAATGGTTAAGAAGAGCAGTAATCTTTTTATGAACTTGAACTACTCCACACACACACAGGTGAAATCTGCAGCAGTCATTATCTTTTGAACTGTAAGTGGGTCCACTCTCCACTTTTAGGTCTGAATGATTAAAAAGAGACATCATGTGCATCTTTCTTTCTAAATCTAGCGAAATGGTCACTTTAAACCCCAAATTAAGGGATGGCCCCTCACTACAAAAGAGTAAATAAAAAACTAACTGGATTCGGATTCATATATTTGCACCAACATAAACAGAACTCATGAACGGAATGAGGCACAACGTGTCCTTACGTGTTTGTGTATTTGAGAATAAGCCCTGGGAGAAAGGAGTACTCATTATGCCATGCATATTTAGTTAGGGCTTTTTACATTTAATGCTGGCAGAAAAATGTTATAGTAAGTAACTCAAAGATTCCTTTCCAAATAGATCTGGAGATACAAATAATGGTGTGAAAGGGTTAATGAGCCTCAGTAAGCAACTAAATTACCAGCAGTCTCAGAGAAATTGGGCTCAATACCTTATGCATGAAATGACCTACATAAGACAGCTTTGAAGACATGTAAGCATGTTCCCTTAATCAATGATGAAACCGAAATTCAGAAAAATAAAGGGATTGGCTCATACTCTCATGACAAAGAGATGGGAATAAGAATCAAAATCTATGAAAGCAATCTGACTGGTCCATACTGCAGTATCCAACCAAACAGGGGTTCCTAAAGATGCCAGCTCTTCAGACATAATTATTTTGCATTTCGAGTACCAACAAAGATTTTTTGCTTACATTTCATAGTTTTTCTAAGCAATGGAAAAATAATTTGGTTGTAGTCTTTCTCATTTTTAATTTGATATTTTTTATAGCTTGGACAGTAATGAATTTATAATCATAAAAATGAAATGTATCTTCATAAATGATTCTGTAGACATTGCTCTTCATCACACCTTAAAATTTTATTTAGATACTAATGTAAATCATAATTCCCATTCTTAGGAGAATAACAATTGAATGAGTCAGTTGTTTTGGGGTAAAATGCCTGTATTTTAGAGACTATAAAATCAAATGAATAGCTAATGGCAGGAATGTCATTTGGTGTTAGAATCCCTATTGATTGATAATTCATTCCCTTTATCATATGAAATATCAGTATGAAAGACCACCCGAGTTAAATAATTTTTTAAAAAACTAAACATTTACTTAAAATAGTTATGAAATTTGTTAGAAATTATTAGGTATTCTTTAAACATTTAAATAGTCTTCTGTAGATTAAAACAAAATATCTTCCTAAATTTCTGAAAAATAGCTCTTTGCAGACCTGACAAATTTGTCCAGTTTGTGTCTCACATTTGAGCGAACACAAAAAGGAGCTAGATAAATAATGTTTTAGGTGTTTAATTTGTTGAACCAAGGTGGGCAACACCACGCTCCTCTGATTACATGCAACCTGCAGACAAGTTTCGCCCACACAGTGGTTCATTGATTTTTTTACTTTTTAATTTTTGTTTGTCTTCCAGGGTTTCATATTGAAAGATTATGCATCCAAGTCTCTAGTTCTGACCTCTCTTTTACACTCTGAGAATCTGCCCACACCTAGGTTGCATCTTTATATTATAAAGTATGACTGAACTTGAGACTTTTCTATTCCCTTGTGATGGGGCATGTACAACCCAATTTATCATAGACAGCTTACTCCTAAATTTAATTTCGTAGGTGTATAAATGTAGAATCCCTGATATCAAAGGTAAAAATGTCTTAGTCTGCTCTCGCTGCTCTACGACAATACCATAGTCTGGGGGGCTTAGATAACAAACATTCATGTCTCAGTTCTGGGGACCAGAAGTCTGAAATCACGGTGTTGGCATGGCAGGGTTCTGATGGGAGCCCTTTTCCTGGCTCGAGGACAGCTGCCTTCTCATGGTGTCCTCACGTGACCGAGTGACATGTCTGTTCTCTTCATACTTTACACAGGCACCAATCCCATTCACCCTCATCCAAATCCAATTACATCCCAAAGGCCCCACCTCCAAACACCAACACCTTAGGGATTTGGGCCTAACACATGAATTTGGGAGGACACAAACATTCAGTCCTTAGAATAAGACACACAAGTGTGCACATTCCAAGTCTAAAGATGTATTTGTTCCCCACTTAACCATCGGATGTAATTAGATCTTATCCTGTGTGCGAGTTATCTGTGCAGTGTACTTGAAGTGACTGGAACGCTCGCCACTGGCCCATCTACATGAGCTCATTGCACGGGAATTTGTCCCACCCACTGCGACACCACCACTTTATTACCTGTGAGTTGGCAAATGGCTTTTGATTATTACTATTTTTTAATTTCTCATTTTACTTATGCTATCAAGGTTTGTCATCTATGGCACTCCTATTGATTTAAACGGGATCTTGGCATTTGGGCAAATCTACCGGAAGCAAGAAACTCAAAGTAGGAATCCGCCCATTTCATGAGGACTAGTTATGGAGCACTCGGGGAGATGTAGCTGCCCTGATGGGATGACCATGCTGATTAACACCTGGTCGGTAAGGGCAACTTCCTTTGAAAACTACAGCTGTTTCAATGGTGCCCCTAGATTCTTCCATACTTAACGATGCACAATCTTTATAGTCCTAAACTCTACTTTTTATATTGAATTTGTTTTGTTATCTTTACTTTTGGTTTAAAAATAGGAAAACTTGGTCATCACTAATGAGAGCCGTCAGAGGCATGGGTACAATATTCTACTTTCATATTTTATTTGCGCGTATGTAAATAGGTTCGGAAATATAATGATGTGGTTCAACAAGAAGGAACATTTCTAAAGACTTTGAGGCATTAATGTTTTAATTTTGGAATAAAATACATTATACCCATTTAACTGGTGAGTTTAAAGGGCATTTAAAATGGTTATAAAATATAACATGCATATTTATACTATGTTGGTACAAGAATTGAATACTCATTTTTTTAAGGAAACATTCAGATATTTTCAGAAACATTATATGTCTACTATAGAACATGGATCATACTTATTATAGTCTATATAAATCTATCACTCATAGACATAAATCTATAACTTTAGATTTTTCTTTTTATATATTACTGAAAAATGTGAAGGACTCCAAAAATGTGTATCTGGTCAATAAAAGTATAAATATTGGAATTCATTTTCGTTGGTTTTAAGAAACAGAAAGCCGCAGGAGACATACACATATCAGCCTCATTCATATGTCAGGACCATCATGGTTGGAGTGAACAAAATTGCTTGTGAAAGATACCTTGCCAAAAAAAAAAATCCCAAGTGACCGTTCCTCCATAAATTACCTAAATTTAATGGTTAATGCAGCCAATGTGAGGTAACTGTAGTAAGATGAACAGATCAAATTCAAGAGGAAAAAAAAATCAGTGCGAAATATTCATTTTTACAAAAAAAAAAAAAAGGAAGAAGCTAACAGTGCTCTCTAAACTATTTGGACTTAGTGTAAAAGTTAACTTCAGAAAACTCAAAAGTAGCAGATGTGAAAGAATGCAAAGCAGAAATTCCTTCACACTTCCGATTGACGGAGTTTAAGATCGAGGTATTGAGAATAAAGGCAAGGAGGATGAGAACGTAACATTTCCTCAGTAGTCTTAAATCCATGAAGCACTCACTGGGATAGTTTGTTTTTGTTTTTTTTTATGGTGGTTTCATCAGGAAAAAAGAGGGGAAAAAACTTTCTTCATGCCCCTGTGACAGAAGGCACAAAGGACCCCACGCGTGCGGGGGTTGGGGGGGAAACACGCCCCCGCTCCTTTCAGCGAAGGCTTTTATTTCACCCCTGTCAACAGGAACTCCATCCCCTTTGAAACGTATTGTCCTCGGCTAAGACCCCTGTGAAAGGCAACAGATGTTGCTAAGATTATACCAGCCTGTCTGCTGTCCTGTTTCATTTTTAAAGGAAGGAAGAAAGAACGAGAGGGGAAAAGGAGACCGAGCCTGGCTTAAAATCCCTGGGCCATTTTGCACTTGAGCAGATCTGTTTGCACACGCTCTGCTGGCCTGGCAGGGAGCGGGGCGTCCCATTCAGCCCGAGGCCAAGCCTGCCGTGCTGTCCGGTGCTCCTCAGGCCTTTCCCGCGGGGTCACTGCCTCTGATTGCCAGAACAAATCGAGGTGATTCAAGCCACCAGCAGGGCGGAAGTATGACTTCCATTGACTGGGAAGGGAGGGAAAAACTCAGGACAGACCAACCGGGGTGCCCACAATGGACCGCGGGATTAGATTTGATACACTGGACCTTAGGACATGGTTTTATTGAAAAGTAGGCCATAATGACCGAAGAAACTACAAAATAGTTATACGAATGACAATAAAGAAAAACAGTACTGGGCAGTTATTAAGTCACATCTAATTATCAAATGCCCTATATTTCTGTCTTCCTGACACCTGAGGAATTCTCAATGTCATTTAGGTACATAAAAAAAAAACTCTTTAGGCACACATGACACATACAGAACACTGAAGACATTTATAAAGGAAAAAACATCCATTAAGCAGGAAGTGATTTTAAGCCAACTGATGGTTAGACGAAGTTTGATAAACTGTATTCTTATTTAGGCATAAAATTATATAAGCAGTTCAAAACTAATAAGATAGGTTTACTCTCAAAATAAAGAAGTGACGAAAAATTTAAATGTTCAAATGATAACAGAGATTAATTACATAAAAAGCAGCATAAACTGATTTAAATGACACTATCATTTTTAATGAGGGCTTATGAAATGGTTAAAAAATAAATTTTGAAAGGAATAGTTTCAAAGATCTCATTTACTTTTAAAATAAAATGTCCTTAATGCATTTGTTGAGATAAAAAACATTAGGCGAACATCATCGAGGAACAGATGAGGTTCTTTTTCTTCCATGGAATTATATTCTTTAAATTAGCAGCATCGATCCCACCTTTTTTCAGTTCGCCAGATTTATTATTGTGTTAAAGTTCAGGATAATTATTCCGTGAGCCCCGTTCAATCCCAGATCTCCCATTTATATGCAGTGGTGAGCTTTTTATGTTGGAACTTTTGCCTCAGAATATTTTTCTTTTTATCCCCATTAGAACCATCGTTATTGAGGATAGGTAATATTCCTCGTTCATATTCAAAGAATTTGGTAGAGAGTCCTGCATAGCATATGCACTCAAAGTAAATGAGTTATGTTTAAATATTAATTTAAACTACTTTGGTGCATAGGAACATCACAAAAAATAAACAAATGCAAATATATAGAGACACTGCACATTTTTCTAACTGTCATGAAGCATACAGCGCAGGTCTCGACCGTGGTGGTCACCTAAATTGTGAGGGCAGATTACTTCATCACTGAGAACTCGGTGGCCTTTGCTTTACTAAAGTGAACACTGACCTTTAAGTGAATTTCACGGTCATTTAAATAGGGATGGGCTCTACGATTTCAGAAGAGATGATCTAAATTCTGAGTAGTATTTAACATTGAGCTCTTTCTTCATGTGGCATCTATATTGTGTTCCTAAGTGTAGCTCTTTCCATGGTTGGCTATTTATGTATTCTTCAACTTGTTCTTTTCCTAATATATCTTAAAACTATACTCTGACACGAAATCATGTCCCTAAAGTATAGAATTCATATGTTCTTTGAAATTTAGCTACAAGTTCTTCTGATGGGAGTCAGATGTAAAGAGAAGCATTTCTTTGAGACATGCACGCTATTAATAATAAAGATAGGAAATGATATTTCTGTTTGGGACGTTAATTACCTTCCTGATACTGATGCTAACAGCACCCTGCCAAATATAAATTCGGTGTATTGATTTGTTGGAGTTGAGTCCAGAGGGTATCTGGTAACACGATGAAATTTACAGTGACATTAGCAGCAAGGAAGTTGGTTCCTGACTATAAGTTGTCATGGAAAATAAACAAAGATATTTAGCATGGGGGAAATGGAGCCGATGATATATTTTGGGGAAAACAAAAAACAAAAAAAAACTTTATCAACTGTATCTCTCAAACCACTGGGGGCAATGCAAAATATAAATAGAAGAGTTTTTCAAAAGACCAGGTGACCTGTAGCTAATAAAACAAGAAGTGAGATGTATTAAACACTCATAATTTTTTTTTTTTAGAATAATGTTTGAGGATTAATAACATTTTTAACCTGTATAACTCTAGGCAAGAGGAAATGAATGAGAAAAAACGATCCTAAAGATAATCAGACATCCGTACGAGGAAGAGTAGCATCTGCAGTTACAGTACACTAGTTAGGACAGAATTACAGCAGCGACTCATCTTCATGCTTCAGGGAAGAAGCTGCTCGCCAGATGGGTCAGGAAGATATTCCCCCCACGGTACAGTACTGTGAAATTAAGTGTATTATGGGAGGTTTATTCCTCTTCGTGAAGCATCTGGCATTGGCCACCGTATGAGATGCACTCCCTGCCTGCTCAGGATGGGAACTCCTAATTTTTCTTACAAAGAATTGCTTATGCCAAGTGATGTCCTATGGCCTTTAGTTTTATGTCATGACTCCCTCTTCATTTCTTAAAGAACTGAGGTTTTTATTGGACATCCAAAGGAACGAATGGTTATTTGGAAATGGTTATTACTGATTTTCTGTCTATATTAAATAAATTCTAATATATAGCGAAAGGGTAAAAAATATCCACAGTGAAGGTCAAGACTGGCAACGACCCATCAATACCAGTCTTTCTCTCATTTTGTGAGCACCTGAGTACATTTTTCAGCCTGCACAAGGTCAGGAAACCACGCTCTCCTCAGTGGGCTGTGAATAGGACTGACATGGGCAACACCTACCTCACCCGCTAAAGAGGAAAACCCTGCCCCTTCTCATTGTCTGAAAAAGCCAAGTCCACAGTGACCTTGGAAGCTGCATGGTAAACGTGGCAGAGCCATTGCCAGCCAATGTTGTTGGATGGTTTCGCTGCTCAGAACCTGCTTATCTTCCCTGGAACATTTTCTGAAAGACAAATAACCTTCTACCTTTTTGGTCCATTGCCTTTTAGGTTTTCTCCATTATCACAATTTTCCGACCTTCATGCATCAACAATTTTCATTTTCACATGTTCTATTTCCCTTTCATAGGAATTCAGAATTTCTAAATAACTGTAAGCATGGTATAATTATTTCCTTTTTAATATTGAAAATGTTTTAAATATATATAATGCATGAAATTTAAATACATCCTACCAATTTGTTTTAGTATCACCTTTTCGAAGTCCTTCCCCCTCCAGTTTGCTCCTGCTAGACTGAGGAGCTCCCATTCTCATCACGAAACTGACTGGGACTGGGTATCTGTTGAAAGTCAGTAAGACTGGAAGGCCATTTATTTCAGAGACACGGTAGTGTCTGTATTAGGAGCCAAGAGGACGTGTATGCACCTCATTTCTTGCTTGAGCTCTCTATCATCTACATCACTGGAGTGAGCTTCACTCTTCGGATTAGACCTTAATGATATATTGTATGCAATCGCTGATACTGTAGCAGAAAGCAGCCTTACACATGGAGCTGATCAATGGAATTGCTGTCGAGTTTAAAATTGTTTTTCTATATTTATTCACTCACATGTGTATGTTTTCATGTTAATTAATTCCACTTTAAAAATTGTGAAATGTACTATTTAATTCCACATGTTTTACAGCAGCTGTCTCCATATGCAAAGTGTGCTCAAAGGAATCTTTTTCAGCAAATGAAGTCTGTACCCAGACATTTCACTTTGCACACTATGGGGACGTTGGCATGACTGTCGTCAGTGACAAACTCCAGCTAAGAATATCAAGAGAGAAAGAGAAATCCAGTGTAGCGATAACAGAGTAGGAAGTAGCAAATCTGATAATATGTATATATGTGTGTGTGTACATATAATGTATGTATTATATAGTGTTACATATAACACACAGTATATTATGCATATGTCATATTATTTTATAAAATATATATTTTCTCTCTACTATGGCCTTGCATAAACCCCTGTGATACTCACGTAGTCTGATATTTCTGCTTCCCTCAGAAGTCTATGTGCCTCCAATAGGGGTCATCATCACACAATTGCACGAGTCTATAAAGATTTTGGAAAGAGTAAAATGACTTTTTTAAAAAAAGACTCTCATTAAAAATCAAGTGAATTCAAGAAAATCCAAATAGTACAGAAAATCATAAATAACAAGTAAATGTTTCTCCTCCCTTTCGATTCCCATCCTCTCTCCCCAGAGAAAACCACCTTAACACTGTGGTGAGTTTTTATAGACTTGAACTTCCTCTTCCGTCCTTAAGGAATAGATTTCTTTGGCGAGGACACAGTGAATCCAGAATGAGCTAAGCGGGCCAAGGCCAAGGCCCGAAGGGCATTGTGGTTTGGGCCTGCGGTGTGGCATGCTAGGGCAGAAAGCCCGCGGGAGCTGTTCCAGGGAGTTCTGAGAGATCTGTGCCCCAGTGACAGAAAAATCTGCATCTTTCGGTGCTGGCTCATTTCAGATTCACAAAAGAATCATAATGAAAATCTCAAGTTCAATCTCAAGATGGGTCCAGCAACCTGAGTTATAAGTAGGGTAACCACATACCATGGTTTTCCTATTCTGGTCTCACATTTGGTGAGTGCTCCATTTTGCTCTCAAATGTGATTGGTATTGAACTCTGAACTGTATGCTCACTCTGGCTATAGGACAGTAGTGAGCCCCACGTGCTGCCATGTAGGCTGTCTATTCCTGACCTGCGCCTGGCCAATAGTGGCAATTACTGAACTTAATTCAGAAATGTTGCAATCAATGAGATGTTGGGAGTCTTAGAGGAAGACACGTCTCCCAAGAAGCTCACCGAAAGGCAGCCTCAAATGCATCCTGGTTCTGGGGTGGCCTCTTAAGTCTAGGTGGCTTAGAAAGCTGAGTTATCAACATCCCAGGAGCGGGGGCTGGGGGGTGGGGGCGCGTCTCACGTTATCCCAGCTCAAAAAGAATGAAAGAATGATGCACACCGGTTTATCAATTCATAATGAACAATCTAATTGGAGAGGCAACCAGACACTCCATCTGCAGGCATACCACATAGAATGCTACCCTATGGTCAAGCTGTTACTTGGTGAGCATGAAGTCAGAACGAGGATTGTTAGTCACACGATTTAAAAGACGTCCGGCTGAAGCAGATTTATGAAATTCTACCCAAAGAGCTCATCATTTAATACGGTGCCTCCACATCTGATTAACCTCTCTTCCCTCTTCGCACTTTATATCTCTAGATATCTTAGTCGGCTTTGTTTCGTTTTGTTTTCCTGAGCCCTGCTTTATCTGGGAGCTATTCTTCCCTTTAAAATGGCTTCACTGATGTCACTCAATCCACTGAGGGCCACAGGGGGCCTGCCCTGTTCTGAAGTTTCTCCCTCCACTTCTCCCATCCAGAGCAGCACTGGAACCCTGAGCTGGACGGTTCCCCAGGGGCTCGAGATGAAAAGATGCCGGGCCGTATCTTATATAAAAGCCCAATAATTATAGTCACTCCTATTTATAACATATTAGAATTAGCCTGTCACATCGAAACAAGCCTTGGTGTCCGAGTGAGGGGCACCTGAAATACTTTTCAGAAACTATAGCAAAAAAAAAAGGAAAATATTAACATTTAGTGAAAGACCTTATAAAAGATAGTTGTCCTCAGCATGTAAGAGGAAGCAGCTTCTTAAGATTGATTTGAGGAATATGTGCATTTATAAGTATTCTCTCTACTGTCATGAACTTCACTTTATTGCTCTGCATGTATCACATGTCACGTCCAATCACACATTAAGTAGCACAAAGAGCTGTGTTTTATGTCAGACAATGTATACAATACATTTTTTAAATTATAGCATTCATCCAAGAACTATTTTTGTATTTGCTAAAAAAGTCTCCCTACAACAGTGATGGCTCTATGATTCAATTACCTTTAGAAAACATCATAATAGAACCTCCTTTATATTTTAAACGGCTTTTTAAAGCAGCCAAGACTGCCATGAAGACAACTGATATTGACAAGGTAGAATTGATTTGGGGGCGGGGATATTTGCTGTGAATGTTGATATTTATTGAGAGCAAAGCTTATTCTGGGGGAAGCTCAGCATGTTCCAGATAAAGTCATGGTCCCCTCTCTAAACATCTCGAACTCCAGAGCGATGTGCTCTTCTTCAGTCACTGGTACCACCCACATGAGGTCACCACCTGCTCCGGCGCTTTCGTCACCCCCTACGCCCACTTAGGAGGTACCACTCTTTCCCCTACCTGCCTTTTTCCTTCCCATTCATCTGTCAGTGCTGTCTGAGTCCCGCCACGTCAGCTCACTGCTGGGCCACAGAGGAAACTGCTCACGAGCCTCCCTGCCCCTTACCTTTCTACGTGTTCCCCTTTTATCCCTTACACGGCTGCCAGCCATTTTCCGAAACCAGTTTGGATGATACTCGTGCTTTCTCCCCAAAACATGTAGGGTCTCCTTATGGTCTAAGGGGACAAAATTTCTAAGTGTGGCAGTCCAGACTGTCCAAGGTCTGGCCACATTCCACCTGTCAGCCCCACCTGGAAGCATACTTCGGTGCTCATATCGACTGCTTATTATTTCCTGAACATGGCCACATTTTTATACCAATTAACTTTGTTCAGACTGTCTGCCCTCCTACTGCATCAAAACCACACTCAACCTTTAAGCCCCTATTCAAATGTTAGTTCAAAAAACCTTCTCTGAACACCTTCGTAGGAACCGTCTCTCCCACAATTCCACAGCACGCTTGCCTTCGAATACGAAAACGCCTGCGTCTTTACACTTTATGATCATGTGTCTCTTCCTGACTTGACAACTGTCAGTATGACCTTCTTTAGATAGTGGTCATATGTTTCTTTTGAACACTTAGCTTTTCACGATGTATGTTTTCAGTAAATATGAGTGGAGCAGATTATTGTAGGGATTGGAGAGGCAGCAACGCTGATTTCAGAAATTTTGCCCATGTGCTTCCAATCTGTATGTGAATAATTTTTAAAAATCAGATAACCTTGTGATCCTGGGAAATTAGGGTTCTGGTTAACCAAGGATGTTAAAGGAACGCTGGGGATAAGGGAGGCTTTGCTTATCCAACCAAGAAAGGAGCCTCCTTGTCAATAATGTTATTTCACGCCAATAAGCCAGACTCCCATGTGATTCAGTGATTCCTTTCACAGTGTTTTAAAATGGTCATTTAATATCCTGAAATGAAATTCATAGGAAATAATCCCCCTGTACACTTAAAATAACTAATAAATAGCAATATAATGTCCGAAGAGAAAAATAAATTAGACGTTAAAAAGGCAATTTATATTAAAATAATGTATATTTCATGTAAATACTGGGGGCGGGGGGGAGCACACAAAGCTGCCCCTACCCACATCCTAAATGCCTACATCGAGAATCATTGATTTAGATATGTTTTGGAAGGGCAGATGAGTTGTCTTCTTGGGGACCCTGGCTTATTTTGATGCCTTCAGAAGAAATAAAACAACAAACAATTGAGTCAGTCTCAAAAGCAGAGTGTCCTCTCTTTGTTATGCTGTAGACCCTGCTTAGGCTAGACCCCCAGTGGACGCCTGAAACCCGCAGGCAGTACTGAACCCTATACGTGCTATGTTTTTTCTTACATGTAAATATCTATGGTCAAGTTTATGTTATAAATTAGGCACGGTAAGACAGTAACGGCAGTCACTACAGATAAAACAGGACAATCGTAACAATATACTGTAATAAAGATTATGTGAGCGGGCTCTATCTCCCTCAAAATATCTTACTGTACCCTGCTCACCTTGTCACTTATAGGAGGCACCACCCAGCTTCTCTGGCACGTGCAATGTGCCGGCGTCACGACTCTTGCCCTTTGGGGCCGTTACTAAGTAAACTTGGGTGACTTGAACACGAGAGCGCAATACCTGGCCAGGTGATCTGATAACCGGCCCAGCTACTAAGAGACTACGGGCCGGTGGGGCCTGGCGTGTGGATAAGCGGGATAAAGGAGTGATTCAGATCAGGACCTCGCGAGATTTCATTATGCTACTCAGAACGGCACACAACTTAAAACTTACGAATTGTTTATTTCTAGAATTTTCTACCTGAATTAACTGCAAGGAAGACAAGGAGGAACAAAGTAGCAGGCTAATACTATTGCTACCTTTTTAAAATAATAAAGATAGATACCATTTGTTGAGTGCTCACCTTGTGCCAGGCTATTCCCGCCAGTTGTGAAGATGATGGTTACGTACAGGTGTCACGAGAGCAGGTACGAGACTTTAGGGACTTTGTCCTTCTCTGGGGTGCCACTGGATTTTCCCCTTATCAGCAGCAGGTTCTCAATAAGCACTGACATACAGTTAAACTCTAGGGTCTTAACTTTTGAGATTTAATAAGTCTTTTAGATCATGTAATGCAACCCTCTGATTTTACAAGTAGGGGAAATAAGTCCCCAGGAAGTTAAGTGCCCCCAAGGCCTTTCGGCTTGTTAGTGCCAGAGCCTGGCGGGGACCCCGCACCACTGCTCTCGGGCCCAGGGTCGCCCCCCTGTAGCGGCTACCCCCTGTGCTGCCGCAGAATTAGCTCCTCTAGACTCCGCTGCACACAAAGCCTTGTGAGCCATCTTTACTTCCTCAAATAGTTTTTCTTCCCATGGTTTCCCTCCAGGCACATTTCTTCTAGTAACCTGTAGAACGAGGATAAATAGAAAAAGCTTTGAGTC
>NW_011888900.1:3205416-3225177 GCF_000151845.1 Pteropus vampyrus
ATTTAATAAGTCTTTTAGATCATGTAATGCAACCCTCTGATTTTACAAGTAGGGGAAATAAGTCCCCAGGAAGTTAAGTGCCCCCAAGGCCTTTCAGCTTGTTAGTGCCAGAGCCTGGCGGGGACCCCGCACCGCTGCTCTCGGGCCCAGGGTCGCCCCCCTGTAGCGGCCACCCCCTGTGCTGCCGCAGAATTAGCTCCTCCAGACTCCACTGCACACAGAGCCTTGTGAGCCATCTTCACTTCCTCAAATAGTTTTTCTTCCCATGGTTTCCCTCCAGGCACATTTCTTCTAGTAACCTGTAGAACGAGGATAAATAGAAAAAGCTTTGAGTCCGGACTTGCCTCCAGGTATATATCTTTCTTCTCCCTATATACCTGCATTCTTTACTTTCAATCACTTCCCCAAGCCAGCTGGCATGCCTTGAGAGAGAGAGAGCGAGCGAGCAGTGGACTTGTTTTCTACCTCAGTCTCTGTACTTTATTGGGCATGCAATTATTGTTATTTTAATTATCCATTGATTAACTATACAGGGTGATAAGACCTGTATCTCCCAGGATTCCCGAAAGAATAAAATGACGGTATGAAAGCACTTTGTACAAACTGTAGGGCACTGAACAGGTATAAAATATCTGTTTCCTTACTTTCAGTCATAATCAACGACTCCAGAACGTCCCTTTGGTGACTCGATTTCTGGGTAATGTTCAGCAAGCTGCATTTCCTCACTCTGCGGCTGACCTCTCTGCTAAAAAAAAAATAAACCTGCATTACAGAATTATGGGACTGGACTTAAGGAATATGGATTACGCAATACGGGACCAGACGCATAGTTCACTACAAGAGATGATGATTCCCTAAAGCCTCATTTATTTTCGGCTTTTCGCTACTCATGTCTTAATATCCAAAGCATTTCGGTGATATACTTGGACAGGTCATTTTGCTCCTACTTTAGACTTGACTCATGAAGTTGTTACAGAACAATCCTGTAACATTACTTAGCAGCCAGAAAGGAGGCCGAGGAGAAGTCGTGCTGAGGTGTCGCTTTATCCATTCAGCTGCACCAACAGTGGGAACACTGACTACAGCTGTCTGACTGCTGAATGGCACGGTCACACAATCGCTAACTCTTTTTACAATACACTTAAGCAAAATGAGATGTCTATGGAAACGCCGAATACCTCGTTTGCTTACTATGTATGTTATTATTGATAAACTCCTACACGATAAAAAAAGGAATTTAAAAAAAGAAAGTAAAGGGTCCTGCATTGGAAATACTTTTTTTTTTTTTTAAAGATGACATTCTTGGGACACAGCAAAAGCGGGAAGAAGAGGAAAGTTCATGTCCTGACAGGCCCAACTCAAGAAACAAGAATGATCCAATAAACAAGCTAACATCACATCTTAAAAAACTAGAAAAAGAATAAAAAATGAAGCCCAACATCAGCATAAGCAAGGAAATAATCAAAGTTAGAGCAGAATTCAATAAAATTGAGAACAAAAATATAAGAAAAAATTAATGCAACAAAGAGCTGGCTCATTGAGAAGATTAATAAAATTGACAAACCCTTGGCTACACTCACTGAAGAAAAAAGAGAAAGAACACAAATGAAATCAGGAATGAAAGAAGAGAAGTTATGACAAAAATACAAAGGGTCATACAAGAATACTATGAAAAATTATACAACAACAATTGAATAACCTAGAAGAAATGGACAAGTTCTTTGAAATATACAACCCTCCAGAATTGAATCAAAAAGAATTAGAAAAACTAAATAGATCAATCAACAAGTACAGAAATCGAAACAATCATCGAAAATCTCCCCAAAATTAAAAGCCCAGGACCAGATGGCTTCATCAGTGAATTCTATCAAATATTCAAAGAAGACTTAATATCTATTCTTCTTGAACTTTTCCAAAAAAAAAAAATCAAAGAGGAGGCAATACTTCCTAACTCATTTTATGAGGCCAACATTATCCTGATACCAAAACTATAGACCAATATTTCTTACGAACACAGATACAAAAATCCTAAATAAGATACTAGCGAACAGAATACGGCAACACATTAAAAAGATTATACACCATGATCAGGTGGGCTTCATCCCAGTGGCACAGGGATGTTTTACCATATACAGATCGACTGAAGTGATACACCACATAAGCAAAAAAAAATAAATAAATAAAAATCATATGATCACATCAATAGATGCAGAAAAAGCATTTGACAAGCTACAGAATCCATTTATGATTAAAACACTTATGGTATACAAAATGGTATAGAAGAAAAGTACCTTAACATAATAAAGGCCATATATGACACACCCTCAGCTAACATCATACTAAATGGTGAAAAACTAAAACCTTCCATCTAAGATCAGGAACAAGACAAGGCTGTCCGCTATCACCACTATTATTCAATATAGTATTAGAAGTCCTGGCTAGAGCAATCAAGCGAGAAAGATATAAAAAGCCTCCAAATAGGGAACGAAGAAGTCAAACTGTCACTTTATATAGATGACATGATTCTCTATGTAGAAAACCCTGAAGACGCCACTAAAAAACTATTAGAGACAAACAAATACAATAAAGTTTCAGGATACGAAATCAATGTACAAAAATCCATATTGTTTCTATACTCTAGCCATAAATTTTCAAAATAGAAACGAAAAACAATTCCTTTTGCAATTGCAACAAAAAGAATAAAATACCTAGGACTAAACCTAATGAAACATATGAAGGACCTATACACTGAAAACTATAAGACCTGATTAAAATAAGTTGAATAAGACACAAAGAAATGGAAAGATATTACATGTTCATGGACTGGAAGAATCAACTATCTTATTTCTCAAAGCATTATACAGAATTAATGAAATCCCCATCAAAATCCCAATGCAGCTTTTAAAGTAGTAGAACAAAAAATCATCACATTGCATGGAAGCATAAAAGACCCTGAATTGTCAAAGCCATCCTGAGAAAAAAAAGAACAAAGCCAGAGGTATCACCTTGCCTGACTTGAAATTATACTATAAAATGACAATAATCAAAATGGCATGGTATTGGCAGAAAAACAGTCACATGGACCAATGGAACAGAATTGAGGGTCCAGAAGTAAACTCTGGTATACAGGGGCAATTAATTTTCAACAAAGGAGCTAAAACTATACGGTGGAGAAAGGAAAGCCTCTTCAATGAATGGTTCTGGGAAAACTGGAAAGCCACATTCAAAAGGATGAAACTAGACTGCTGTCTATCACCATATTCCAAAATTAACACAACATGTATCAAAGACCTGAATATAAGACCTGAAAAAATAAATTGCCTAGAAGAAAACATATATACTAAACTCATGGATCTTGGATTTATAGAGGGTTTTATGAATTTGACCTCAAAGTCAAGTATAGTAAAAGCAAAAATAAATGAATGGGACTATATCAAACTAAAAAGCTTTGCCCAGCAAAAGAGATTATCAATGAGGCAAAGAGGCAACCATCTGAACAGGAGAAGATATTTGCAAATAACATCCCTGCTAATATCCAAAATATACAAAAAACTCATACAGCTCAACAATAAAAAAACACAAACAATCCAATTAAAAATTAGACAGAGGACCTGGACAGACATTTTTCCCAGGAACATATGTACATGGCCAAAACATATAAAAAATGCTCAGCTTCATTAGCTATTAGGGAAATGCAAATCAAAACCACAATGAGATACCATGTCACACCTGTTAGGATACCTATCAACAAGAGGACAATTAATAAAAAGTGCTGGAGAGGATGTGGAGAAAGAGGAACCCTCATACACTGCTGGTGGGAATGTAAATCAGTACAGCCACTGTGGAAAACAGTATGGAGGTTCCTCAAAAAACTAAGAATAGAATAACTATATGACCCAGCGATCCCTCTTCTGGGCATTTACCCAAAAAAACCTGAAAACGTTTATCCACAAAGATATATGCACTCCGATATTCACAGCAGCATTATTCACAGAGGCCAGGACAAAGAAGCAACGGAAATGTCCTATGACAGATGACTGGATAAAGAGGGTGTGGTACATATATACAATGGAATATTACTTAGTTATAAGAAAAGATGAAATACTGCCATTTATGACAACATAGATGGATCACGAGAACATCATGCTAAGTGATGTATCAGACAGAAAAAGATGAGTACCACATGATTTCACTCATAGGTGGGAATATAAAACTGAAAGCAACAAATAAACATGACAAACAAAGACTCATGGACAAGGACAGTGGATTTGTCCAGAGAGGAGGGGGTGGGAGGTGGATGGGGTAAATGGGGTCAAATATTTGGTGATGGAAAGAAATCTAACTTCAGGTGGTGAACACACAAAGCAATACATATATGACAAATTGTTGACTCATACACTTGAAACTGATTTTATTAATCAATATCACTCCAATAGTTTTAATTTTAAAAAGCTGACATTCTTGACAATAAACAAATAAGAAGTAAAGTTGAAAAGAAAAAGACAAATATCATTCAATATTGATTTCTTTTCCCAAATTGGATACTCTAGCATCCTGCACCCTTCTCTTCTCATTTAAGGAGAGAGAGCCTTGCTTCTCTGGCAAGAAGAAAAACACAAAATTAAAAAAAAAAACAACTTGAAATATCACTTAAATGTTCCGGGCATTTGTGGTATTATCATTCTCCGGGCATTTGTGGTATTATCATTCTCCGTTGTTATTTTCACACTTTATGGACATACATGAAAAAGAGAGCCTCTCTGATATGTGAAACTATTTTTAAGGCAATTTTTTCACATTGTCTGTAGATCTCAAAAGTCTGAGGGGATAAAACTTTTCATTGTGCTGAATTTTCAGGTACTGAATCCCTTACATGGATACTATATAACACTATACTCCACCTGAATATAACATTTGTATAATGTACTCATTTAAATTCTTCCTAGATACATGCATTTTCCCCAATCTACAAAAAAATCAGAGTAGGTACAAATCCAACAAGAAATCTGGAGGTAGAAAATGGCTCATCTGTTTTTAAACATTAACGATCCCTCATTCCCTCCTTAAACACTCTCACTGAGAGCTAATTCCCTCCCATTCTCTCTAAGTGATTATAGATACTAAATGGCCACAACCACGTTGCTGCTTGTGAATGTGGTATTTGATGAATATAACGACAACAATCACAAAGCAAAAGAAGTAAGGAGGAAAATGCAGTAAACTATCATTTTTTAAATTGCCACATTGAAGCAAAATTATAACATGTGCACTCTGAAAGACAAAAACTGTTCAGCAAATAAGACCATTAGCGAGAACATTTTATTATAAACAATAATGATAACTTGGTGTTCCGCTTTGTATTACATAAATTAATGATTGTGTTTTGTCCTTAGACTGTGGTGTGTGTGTGTGTGTGTGTGTGTGTGCATGCATGTGTGTGACACACATGCTCTTTAACATGTATAAAGATATATGCAATTAATAAATACATTAGAGAAGAGCTGTGTGCTAGATAATAAAAATTCAAACCTTAACGTAGAATTTCAATTTGCGCCTTTCAAATTGCTTCAAAAATATGAACTCGGGGAAACACTTCTAATTTATCTCTATTACATCTGTCAATTAAGTCAGTGTCCACTTACAAAGTATGTGCTTTTGCCCCACCCAGGGGCCACCTCACACACACGGTCCCTGTGAGAAAGAATTCTTTGCCAAAGTGGGTTAGGGACTAGAAACATAAGTACCAAAACTGTCCCTGTGGCTGACTTGCACATAAGCCCATCGTCTCCTTTGATGACTGAGCCATCGGCACTGAGCTCTGCGGCAAACTCCCCAGGGTGCCAGCAGCTTCAAGCCACCACCAGATGCTTCATCCTGCAAGAAGAGCTACAAAGTCAGCTATGCATCCATCCAAACTACCGTGAGGAAGGGGAGACACACATCTAGGGCAGTGACACTGGATGGATGACAGAAAGAGGAAAGAGATAAGGCAATGAAGTGACAAAGTACAGATACTGGAATGTTCACTCTATGCTATGTAAATGTGGACAATTCATGTAACCCGTTTCCATATCTTTAAAACGTGCATGGCTATATTTTCAATGCTTATACATTACTGTGGGGAGAAAAATGATAAATTTTAAGTATAATAATGTAACTGGAAGGTAAAATTTCTAAGAAAATTGCAAGAAAAGATTTTATATCTGTATTCTGCAGGTCATATATTATTTTTCTCTCTGTCTCTCACATGCATGCATGCATACACAGATTCAGAGATCTAATTTTATAATAAATACAAAACCAGAAGAAAATAAAATAATAAATAAAATGTATTGATAGAATCATCCTGTCAGGCGTCGGAGGGAAGTGTAAGAAGTGTTACTGTAAGAAATCTAGCTGGGTGACTAGAGTGTTTTCTTTTTTATTGAGAGGTATTTTTTAAATCGCTTCCATCATATTATCTCAATTTAGGGAATTATATCTAAATAAATTAAACGATTTCTATAAAATGTTCTCAGGTTCCAAATACTAAGATTGGAATAAAACTACATTAGCAAACTGAAAAAGAAAAACCAGGAAGAAGCTTGCTTTTTAACTTTCTAAAATAACAGCCAGAGGTCTGTAAGATGTCAAAGTTTTCACCAGGACAAACACACACACATTTCTCACTTGCTATGCTTCAAATCTTCCCAGAGTATGGACATTTCTATTACTTTCGAATCTTAAGAGAAGATACGTATTTCTTTTTAAACAGAATTTCAAATATTTTCCTTCATTCACTCATTCAGTTAATTATCCATACTTTCTTTAAAGAGTGATTCATCATACCCTTAACTTGTGACTTGATCCTAATGATTGGAGATACATTGCCCATGCCCCATAAGGGTTGGCCGTGTAATGAGTGAGAACAGCAAGTAAATTTAACTAGGATAGGGTAAGAGTAGAGAGAAGCTAAGGTTTTGTGGGAAAACATAAATACCGATCCTGAAATGGGTATATTTGTGGTTGTTTCCTTAAAAATGTGTCATTCATATTAAGTCCTGGAAAATGAGACTAACTCCAGGTAGAACCTATATCTGTCACAAACGATGAGGTCTTTTCAGTAACGTGATTTCCAGATAGATCTGTGGTTTCAAATTGTGGCTGAAAGTTACCTGTGTTGAGATTTTTCAGGGGTCAGTTAGATCCTCCTTTTCTGTCTACATATACACGTGAGGTTGGATTTTCTTCATCTTCTTCAAACAAAACAATATATCTTAACAAATAGAATGCAGAAGCAAATATGAGAATCTCTGTGTCTTTTACCAGGCCAGACAGTAAACAGATTTGCAAAAATGTAGAATGACAATTTTTTTCAAAAATATTATTTCACATAAAATATTTATAATAACAAAAATGGGTCTTTGTTATTTTTAATTATTTAATAAAAACAAATTTAAAAATTTTAATTTATAATATGGTAACTCTCAGCAGGTATAACACATGTTAATGAAAGCTCTTAAGGTTCTCAGTTAATTTTAAAATAAAAAGTCGTTCCTGGCCTCAGGAGCTCATTTTCTAATATAAATTATTTTAATCAGTTAAGCAACTTTATATTTTTAATTCTTTTAAAGATCACAATGTAGAAAAGTCAGACTTTCATAGAATATAATTTTTGTTTTTGTTTTATTTGAAATAGTACATTAGAGGAAATTTGTGAATTATTTGTTGTCAATATATTTCTATAAATCAAAAATTTCTGTTATTGTATCTAATCTCTGATTAGCAGGTTTGTTGTTGCTGTTTGCTTATTACATATTTTGTTGGATTGTAACTCAAAATTTGCCACTTGAACCATTTTAATGTACAATTCAGTGGCATTCTGTATCAAAAATTTGTGCAAACATCACCATTAACTCTTCCAAAACTGTATCAACAACCCAAACAGAAGTTTTGTAACTATTATACTCTCTATCCCACTCTCCCCCAACGACTGGTAGCCTTTAATTTTACATTTGATCTCTATGAATTTGCCTAGATATTTCATATAAGTGGAAACATACAATATACATGTTTTCATATCTGGCTTATTTCATTTAGCATATTGTTTCAAATTTTATCCATGCTGTAGCATGTATCAAAATTTCACCATTTTTAAGGCTGAGTAATATTCCATTACACGTATATGCCATATTTTGTTTATCCATTATCTATCGATAGCCACTTAGATTGTTTCCACCTTTAGCTATTGTGAATAATCATTCGGTAAACACTGTTGTACAAGCAACTTCTTAAGACCCTATTTCTAATTTTTTCCATTATATATCTAGCAGAGGAATTTCTAGGTCATATGGTAATTCTATCTTCAGTTTTTTGAGGAACTAGCAAACTGCTTTCCACAGCAGCTGTACCATTTTCCCATCATATCGGCAGTGTTCAAGATTCCTTCCTTGTCTTTTGAAAATTTGATTATAATATTTCTTGGTTTGAGTATATTTTAGTTTATCTTACCTGGATTTCTTTGAGCATCTTGAATGTTTATATTATATGTCTGTCATCAAATCTGAGAAATTTTCAACCATCATTTCATCAAATATCTCCTCTGCCCCCTCTTCTCTCCTTTTTCCTTCTGAGACTCCCACAATGTGTATCTTAGCTGTCTTTTGATGTGCCACAATTGCTTAAGCTCTGCTTGCTTTTCTTCTTTTTTCTTTCTGCACTCAGACTCAGTAATTTCTATTGTCCAGGGCACATCAAGAAATTTTCCCAACATTTTTGTATCTCTTTATTGATATTTCTATTTTGTGTGTGTGTGTGTGTGTGTGTGTGTGTGTGTGTGTGTGTGTGTATAATTTTCATGATGTTTTCCACATTGTCCATTAGTTCTTTGAGCATCTTTAAAACAGTTGTTTTCAAGTCTTTGTCTAGTACATCTGCCATCAGGTCTTCAGGGACAGATTCCATTGATATTTTTCCCCTTAAATGGGCCACGCTTCCATGTTTGTTTGTATGCCTCCAATTTTTTTTTTTTTTTTTTTTTTTGCTGAACACTTGACATTTGAATCTAATAATGTGGTAACTCTTGAAATCACATTCTTCCCCTTTCCTAGAATTTGTTGGGTTTTAATTGTTGTTATTGTTATTTTTTCATTATGTTTGTTTGTTTGATTACTATAGGCTGCCTCTGAGCCACGGATCAGCCTGGGGTGTAAACTTGGGATCTTCGATCTTTCTGAGCCCATGCCTTTCTCTGAGCATGTGATTACTTTCTAATTTTCCCTGTATGTGCAGTTGTTTTTAAATGTCCTATTCTTTAATGTCTATCTTTCAAAAAGGGAAAAGGAGCAAAAGGAAGGAACAAAAAAAAACAGAGTGTTAGCCCTTTAACTCCCCTGGAAGTCACTTAGGCAGGAGGGGGAGGGGTTTGCAACATTGTAGGCAGGTGAAAAAAAGAGGCCCACCTCTTTGATTATTCCATTGTGATCAGAATAGCAATCACCCATCAGAGCACAGACCCACCATATTTTTAAGGCAGCGTCATTTTTGTCCACACTGGCTCCTGCAAAGTATCTGTAAGATGCTCCACGAATATGTCACACAGCTGCCTGCCAGACAGACTGAAGAGTGAGGGATGGAGAGCTGTAATTTTCTCTCCAAGCCTTCTCCTGGAAATTGCAAGCCTTTAATAGACTCGGGATTTCTAAAATAGTTACATCTGACAGATCTGCCAATGTAACTGTTGTCTAGGTGGGGAGAGATGTTCCCAGTGCTTTATATTTTACCATCTTCCCAGACTCCTCCTCCTATGTTTTTGTCACATCTTCTTGATGAATTAACACTTTTAACAATATATAATATCCTTCTTTGTCTCTCATAACTCTTCTTCACTTACGATCCGTTTTGTTTCCACCTCGGCTCTCTTTTGGTTACTGTTTGCATATACTATGTTTTTGCATTCTTTCAGTTTTAATCTATTTGTGTTTTTGGATCTAAAATATGCCTCTTGTAGACAGCATGTATTGGAATCATTTTTTTTAAATCCATTCTACCAATTCTTGCCTTTTCGTTGGACAGTTCAACCCATTTCCATTAGAGCAATTACTGATAAGGAAAGACTTCTGTTTTGCTATTTGTTTTCTGTGTCTAAAGGATTTTATTTGGTCCCTCATTTCCTCTATTAATGCCATCCATGTGTTTGGTTGAACTCTTTTGATTCCCTCTTGATTTACTTAGGTGTATATTTTAAAAATATTTTATTTGTGATTTTTATGGATATTACACTTAACATCCTAAATTTATAACAGTTAAATTCAAATAGATACCAACTTAACTTCCATAATATACACAATTCATACAGTTTTGTCCTCCTGTCCTCCTTTTATTGTTTTTGTCATTACAAAGTATATCTTTATATATTATGTGTTAAGTAAATGTTTATGATTACCTTATGCATTTAACTTTTAAATCCTGTAGAATTTTTTTTAATTGTATTTTTTACTTTTACTGGGGCTGGAATATCTTATAATTTCTGTAATCTAATTTTCATAACATGTCTCTGTAATTTGAGAAGAATCAGCCATTCAGGATTTCTTACTGTGGTCTAAATTTATAACGCTAATTGCCTTGTCATTTTTTTATACAATCAGATCTTAAAACTGAATTGGTCCTGAAGTGTTCTCTTCACAGTATATTGTCTATTAAATATAATTTTACACCCACTTTCAATACCATCTTATTATACACAGACAAGTGACTTGAATTATGAAGCACCACGGAAATCTAAATATTATCAAATAATTTTCCACTTCAGAAAAAAGAATCTTTAATTTGTTTTTGCAATTTGTTAAATTAATAAAAGATTAAAGTGACAATAGTGCTATTTAGGACACCATTGATAATCATATCACTGACTTTCTGAGTGAAAGAATGGTTTACGCCTCAGTTACTCCATATGCAAATTTGTAATTATGATGGATGCCTATTTAAAAGAGAAAATGCTATCTCTAGATTAAGATAACCCTTTTATTCTAAAATCTTCTGATATATATATAATATTTTAATGATGTTCAAATATTATTGTATTATAATTTATCTTAAAACAAATTTGTAAACCAAAAAAAGTTAAGTATTTGTCTGATACCACTTTTATTAAATAAACCCTTTCTTTTTTGGTTGGTAACATTAAAGGCACATTCTAGAAGATTTTAAAGGCTAAGGCAATGTTTTTAAATCATGTGGGCTCTCCTGAGATCTGTGACCATAAAGCGTTTTTCTCTTAGATAGTGCCTTTATCTGCTGGCTTCTCCTTTCCCAAGTCTGCAGTTTTCAATCTTACAGTTATTCTTTTAAGTTTGTCAATAAATGTAGGCTTAGTCACCAAAAGGCTTCTACTAAAATACAACTCAATTAATTGGAATTTTGGGGGGAGTGTCTCTTCTGATACCTCTAGAATCAATAAGCTTTACTAGCCACTTGCCATCTGCAGAGGCACATACAAAGATTCTGCCTGAACAAAGGTATGCTGTGAGAAGTCAGTGCTTTACCTTGGTATCTGGTGGCATAACAGACACCTGATTATATGAGATTCCCACTTTTTACCGTTCAAACAGAACAATGAGCTCGATCCAGCAGGGCGGATATGAACATCGGTGCTCAGCCCACTAGAGAAGCAGAGCAGGTATAAGCCCTGTGTCGGTGAACCTTGGCAGAAGCAGCTAAACTCAACCTCAGCTCTCTGGCCTAATTCCAACTCTCCCCAGAAACTGCAGCTCGCTCGATCCATGACCTAATGCAGCATCATTCTGCACCAAATGTATCTCTCAGCATACATTTTTAACTTAATTTGTTCTTCTAATTAGGAATTTATTTCGACTCTCATTTTTCAAAGCTGAGTATATTAATTAACCCATATGTATGAGAACCAAATCATTTCCAAAGAAAATACTTTGTAGTTTATATGAAATATATTATTAATATTGATAATATTTATAAAACAATAATAACTACCAGAACATACCTAAACTTAATGGTCCGTAAATCACCAGTGGAGATGTTGGTGATGATTATGTTAAACTTCCTGTTCTTTATCTTTTTTCAGTTATGGTTACTATTAGTCAATTTGTTTAGATTTCTAATCCTAATCCTCATGTAAAACATATTTAATATGAAGGTTTCAGGTACTGATCTGTTAAGACATCTTATGACTCCATTTCAGTTGCTTCCCTTCTCTGAAATTCAATTTCCTCTTCTATAAAGTAGGAATGTTCTATCTAATTTATAATGTGGATAAGATTACTTAATCTTTACCTTTGCATTGAAAGCCATTTCAGCCCAGTTTGTAACATCCATGTAATGAGACAGTATAAAGAGCTTTTAAAAAGGGAGGCATAACTTCATTCCTCTTCAGGAACATGACCGCAATATAGTGAGTGGAGGAAATGAAGTGCTTGCTATACAGTAGGTGTGGTAGGCCAACGTATGTTGGTGCTGTTCAATATGACAGCCACCGGTCACACATGGCTCCACAACATGTGGCATGTAGATAGTTAAAGATGACATGTGCTCTAAGTATGAAATGCACCAATTGTGAAGACAATATAAAAAAGTAGAAGGAAGGGAGGAAAAAGAAAAAAGAGATAAATAAACATAATCTCCAAGTCTAGTTTTATCTCACCAGATACATGACCACCCACTCTATCCCTGGGCAGAGAGAACACAAAGAGCTCAGGAAAATCACCAAGGATCAATTTGAAGCCAATCCCATCGCTGATACTACCTAATTTTTCGTGCGGTTTAAGTAATAATTTTTTGTCTTGGTTTTGAAGGACGAGCCCCGCATCCCTTTACTCTTCAGCCAGTGATTGAACTCCTTCCTGCCCCAGCTTCCACACAGAATACCGCAGTGCTCAGTCTGTCTGTAGTAATGCCTTCGTCCTGCCCCATCTCTTTCGGGGAAAGAAATTCTGTCCTGATACTGTATCTCCATGTCAGTAGCCCTGCTGTCACTGACCAGATGTTCTACACTTCTACTCGCCCTGGATATGACTGCTCCCTATCTCTCGCCCAATCTTCCACCATGCCTATCGTTCCCAAATGACATGAAGGGATGATATTCATGCCTATCATTCCTCTGTCTGAATCTGAACACACTCTTCCTGCTCATTCCTTCCCAATGTCAAGTGCTGGTTTAAGAAAGAGAGACCATACTAGTTTTAGAACACACACAGAACTATTGGGACAAACCATTTTTAAAAAAGTTAATAGAAATGAATATCAGCCTGTTTTTTTCAATCTTATTTAACATTATTAGGTTTCCCTATGTGCTAGGTATTGTGTCATTGGGATCAGCGATATGGATTTTGTGTTCTTATATTTTTAAATGTTTTAATGCACATATTTTATTTATTTAAATAATATACTGTATTTATCCACTACATTAAATCTTCTACAAGCTTATTTTAATAATTTTCTTTGTGGAAATTAGACTGTTTCTGTTTTTCATTACAAATAATTCTATAATTATTATTATTATCCTTGTGTATGTATCATTATATCACATTAGTGCCAAGATGACATTTTAGTAGTGTAACTGAGTTGAAAACTCTAAACTTCAAGGCACATTGCTAAATAATTTTTCACAAATGGTACACCCATTTATACATTTACTAGAAGTGAAATAGAATGCCTATATCACTGAATATTTTCCAGTCTTTAATATTCACATGAAATTATGGTGTTTCATTTTTAAAATGTTTGTTTATTCATTTTAAATTTTGGTAAGAACACTTAACATGAGATCTGCCCTCTGAAAAACTTTTTAAGTGCACAATATATTATTGTTAAATATACACACGCAGTTGTACAGTAGATCTCTAGAACCTATTCGTATTATTCACTACTGAAACTGTATAGACTTTGAACAGTAACTCCAACATCCCCCACCCCAAGCCTCTGACAGCTACCAATCTACTCTCCATTTCTACGAATTCAGCTTTTTTATATTGTACATATAAGTGAGATTATAGATTATTTATTTTTTTGTCTGACTTATTTAACTTCGCATAATACCCTCCAGTTTCATTTTTGCTATCACAAATGGCAGGATTTCTTTCTTTTTTTTTTTTTTTTAGCTGAATAACATCTCATTATATATGTCACATTTTCTTTATTCATTGGTTGACACTCAGGTTGTTTCCATGTGATGAATAATGCTACAATGAACGTTATAGTGCAGACATCTCTTCGAGATCCTGATTTCAATTCTTTAGATACATATTCAGTAGTGGGATGGCCAGATCATATGGTAGTTCCATTTTCAATGTGCTGAGAAACTGCCATACACTATGGTGCAGCAGCTGTAGTATTTTGCGTTCCCAGCGATAGTGTACAAGTTGTTCCCTTGTCTCCACATCCTCACCAACGCTTATCTCTTGATGATAGCCATCCTGACAGGTATGAAGGGAAATTTCATTGTGGTTTTGATTTGCACTCCCTGACGATTAGTGATGTTGAACTTTTCATACATATGTGCTGGCCATTTGTATGTCTTTTGGAGAGTATCTATTCAAGTCCTTTGCCTATTTTTAGTAAGGTTATTTCTATTTAGGTTTCTTTGTTTTTGTTTTTGTTTTGTTTTGTTTTGTTTTTTTGCTATGGAGTTCTATGAGTTCCTTATATGTCTTGGATGTTGGTCCCTTATTAGGTATATGGTTTGCAAATATTTTCTCACATTCTGTGGGTTGCCTTTTTATACTGTTGATTGGTTTTTGTTTTTGCTATGCAGAAGATTTTTAGTTTGACACAATCTCACCTGTTTATTTTTGCTTTTGTTGCTTGTGCTTTTAAAGTGTCATATCTAAGAAATCATGGCCAAGACCAATGTCATGGTACTTCTCCCCCAGGTTTTCTTATGAGAGTTTTATAGTTTCAGGTCTTATATTTAAGTTTTAATAGACTTTGAGTTTGTTTTTATGTATGGTGTTAGATAATGGTCCATCTTCATTCTTTTGCATGTGTGTATCCAGTATTCCCAACACCATTTGATGAACATATTATCTTTTCTCCATAATGTGTCCTTGGCACCCTTGTCAAAGATCACTTGAGTATATATGTGTGGGTTTACTCCTGGTCTCTCTATTGTGTTACATGAGTTCATTTTCTGTTATGTCAGTACATTCCTGACATAGTATATTTTCAAAACAATTAACTAGTTTAAAGCTTTCTAAATCCACCAGGACTTCCGTCCATTTTTCATAAGGCAAAATGACTGTATACAATGTGGTGGATTATCAGGGCAATTTACTGAATTATTAAAAGTTTCCTATGTTTCAGAAGGAAGTAGTGCCAAATTAGTAAATTATTGATTTTCCCTCCTTTTATTTATACATTTGTGGACTATATAAAAAAAATCCATAAAACCAAGATAACTTTTATCAGTTCTTTAGAATTAAGCAAATTTAACAATATACGTGAATAAAATGCCATGGCCTTTTACATGTTGCATTATCAATTTTTGAAGCTACTTTATTTTAGCATCTAATCATAAAACTCTCTTTGCTCCTAATAATGAGTGTTTTCCTGTTAAAAGGATACATTTGAAAGGGTGTAAAAATTTTTAACTGATGTGTGAAACCAATCCAAAAGAGTGATTTCCTGTGAAGCAAATAAATATTTAGATCAAGTTTATAATATTTAGACCAAATTTATACAAGTTGAGAGGATATTTATTTGTGAATAGTCTATTAAAAAACTCATTATTTGTATCCATTTTCAAATACTTTGTTTCAATTTGAGGTCATACCATATTTAGCTAAAGTAACAAATTTCAATAATTTACATAAACCTTCATACATGTAAATATTATCATATTTACATACATGTAAATATTATTATATGAGTACTGTTCTATTCATAAACCAAATATATTGTAGCCACAGAGAGCTGAATATATACTTTTAAACCATTTCCTCAAATAAATATTCATTTGTTACATATAAAATCATTAGAATTTATCGGAAACTTATTTTTCCAAAATATTCTCAACATGTCATCAGAGCTGAAACATATTTTAAGTAATTTCTACAGATCGATATTCAGTTACTATATCCAAAGTAATTGCAATTCATCAAAAACTTCTTTGAAACTACTCTGAATATGTCATTCTCAATATCTAAATTTGTACAATTTTTTAAAAAATAAAAAGTAAATTTTTATTTACTTTTTTAAATTTACAACAAAAACTAAATTTACACATTAAAAAGTAAAACCTTTAAGGGGTTTAGTCAGCTTAAACAACTAATTCTACAACCACAATGAAAATAGCCAGTTAAATCAGTGAAAAGGAACTGAGAAGCGAGTCAGACAAAGAGCTTGAGTCAACCATTGTTTAACTGAGTTTCAGCCACAACAGATGAACCACTGTGGAAACACATGAAGTCTCAGTCTCCTTACTGTTGACAGGGACATGACGGGGACAGGGAGGACTTACTAAACTCACCAAGCAGTCCTGCTGAGCTTGAAATACACTATTGCTCAGAGGCTGCCTCCAGCGTCCTTTCAAAGACCCTCACCATCAAAAGCTACTTAACTTTTTGAGAGGACAGGATCCTATGCCATCAATTATTCTTCTATCTAGAAAAGCATTTACTAAAAGAAGTGCATTTGCTAAGTGAATGAAATAATTAAGTAAATTAATAAGTACCTAAATACATTTTAAGAAAAAAGACTAAAAACTGATGATCAAAAATAAAGTGGTAACATATTAAAAGAAAATCATCACCACAGAACGTATCTGTTTTAGTATTATTAAGTATAGTGCAGTAATGCAAAAAAGAAAAAGAGAATGTTTTAAGAGCATCACATGTATACATGGTGTGTACATTGTACATTAGCAAGTAAAATATAACATGATGGAATACTTTAGAAAAATATAAATACTTTAGAAACAAAAAATTCATGCTCCACTTTACAGATGATATATACAGTGGCGTGTAGTGTAAATGACTTAATAATTTAGACTGGTTTTAGGTGATGGTAAATATTTTTTGAATATCAAATAATTTAATCAGTTTTGAGCATATTTTGGTCTATCACAGGACAGGCCAAAGCATAAGATTTTGAGACTGCATTCAGAGGTTTTATGCCCCACAGTCAATTTTTATAGAATGATCACTTAACTATAGATGACAGTTGTGCTTTCATTCTGAAAGAAAATAACATTGATGAGAATGAGTAAATAATCAGCTTCCTCTCAATTACAAGTAAATTTGCTACTTTTTTGTATTCAAAAATGCATCTTTACTTAAGATTAGTAGGCAAACTGTAAAACATATCCCTGAATTACTGCTAAGATTCACAGGAACTTTTAGCTTATTTATTTATTTTACTAAAAAATTCTACAGCCATGATAAAAGTGACCTCTCCTTTGGTGCCATTATATAATAGACAATCAAACATTTCTTCCTTGTGCAACTTTGCTATTCTTTCAACAATGCTCCACTTTGAAATCTTAAGTTGAAAAATCAATATTATATATACCCACACATTGCATTTATGAATATTTATATTTGATTTTATAAACTACATCTACTCTGAGGAGCATAGACATCCTTTGAGAAATTTTTACATTGCTTACAAATATTTAACTGATGGGTGAAACGCCATGTTCTCCGAAGCAGATGGCCCTCCTACTCCTTATTTCTAAGGCTTCATAGTGGGGTGCATTTTTCTCATTCTTTATGTCAACACTCAGTACACCCACAGTCAACTTGAAGGAAAAAATTCTTGTCTGTAATTCAATCTTTATAAGTGTAGGATTTATTTTGTAGTCTCAATCTTCTGTAATTTGTAACTATGTTGCTATTTAAATGTATGATTAGGTATCCATTTATTTTTTAATAAAAATGTTACAATAGGAATGATGTCATTGGTTAATAGCAATTTCAACAGTGTGTCTGTGAACATTTGGTCGCCAATATTCCTAGTCCTCATATATAAGAACTGAAGTATGATGATGCTATATAATAATATCATATATATGTATATATTATGCTTATAATTTAAAATTAAAATGTATAAAAAATTAATTTTAAAAATATAGAGAATATAAATAATTAAAATCATTTAAAATAAAAGGATGACTTTATCATTTAAATTTTAGAAGCCCATTTGGAGATATTTTATTATTGCTCTTCATATTAAGCCAAGAATTTCTAACTCTTAACTACAGAAAGTTACTCAAACTTATATATTATTTATTTGATGTATATTAAACAATTATAACTGCTTCATAATATATTAGTCTTTAAACGGACACTTAGATTGTCCTTAACTTTTCATTGCGGTATTTTATCATATTACTTGGACAACCATTTTAGTGTTTACAGAGAAATCACGTTTCTTATGAGGAATGATCTAAATGTAAAGTTTTTGTAAGGCATGCACGACTTCCATGCCAAGACTATACTATTGATTATACTAGGGACAAGAGCTTCCATCACCCAGCCATTTGAGGGTATGTTTGAGGTTCCTATTAGCAGCTACTCTTTCTCGTGCATCCCTTAACTAATAGATGGCTACATCTATCACCTCCTCAAATACTGGCCCAAAAAAGACTTTCTCAATTAACGCTTACCCTGACAGCCCATTTAAATTACAAATCTCTCTCTAGGATGCCTCACGCTCCTTACTTGGTTTTATTAGTTTTTCCGTAGCCTTTATAACTTGTTCACATACTACATATTTATTATAAGAAAAGAATATCATTTTCAAAAGGACAAACTGATGAAGCACTTCTGCTCAAATTCTGAATAAAACACACTAAAATTTCTCTTGATGTTTACAGCAGCTGCACTTCTTGAACTCCATATATTACACACCTGCAAACTGCTACATCTAAATCAGAGTCATGTTGCACATTCATATAATTATAAACAGATTTTCAACTATTTGAATTCCAGAGAGACGTTTGAAAGTCATGACAGGAGATGAGACATTTTCCATGAGAGGTCTTCCCTGAACATTTTAGAACTTCTAAAAAACATTTTTTTTTTGTCCATTGTGTGTTGCTGTTTGGGTCGGAAAGACACTTTTCCCTCTTAAATGGGAAGAAATAAATTCTGATACGATACAGACGATTTTGAAGTTTGTTGATAGAAACTGGAATGTATTCTCATCTGATGGGCACTATTTGTTTTGTAAAGCAAAGTCTCATGCTGAGAGGTATGGGGAGATGGGGATGTTTGAAGATAGTTTAAAAGATATGACCAAGCCACTCCACTGTGTGCAAGCAGCAAGCATACGAAAATAAATAAATAAATAAATAAATATAAATAAATACACACACACACACACACACACACATGTACACATATATATACGGTTACATACATATGTGTATGATTATAGATGTAGGATATATATAATTTACTTTCATGCTATTTATGTGTGTATATGCATTTATAATCAAAGGTCCAACAGCTTAGGGAGAAGACTACTATATACATTTTTTGTTTTTTTATCTTAGCACGGCTCAGGAGACACAGCATGGGCTTAGAGAATTCGGATATTGGGTTTATGCAGCTCTGAAGTTATTCCAGTTGGCTACAACCAGTGAGAAAGAAGAATTGAGGTTATTCACAGATTAAGGTCAAGAAGAGACCCTGAAATCTATGATAAATAGGAAGGAACGCAGAAAGAAAGGGGTTAGATAAAGAAGAAAGAAGAGTAACTCAGGGTTTGGAGGCCTCAATGATGCGAAAATCAGGAGGAAGGCCATAATGGTGT
>NW_011888900.1:3226137-3228485 GCF_000151845.1 Pteropus vampyrus
TATGTACACATATATATACGGTTACATACATATGTGTATGATTATAGATGTAGGCTATATATAATTTACTTTCATGCTATTTATGTGTGTGTATGCATTTATAATCAAAGGTCCAACAGCTTAGGGAGAAGACTATTATATACATTTTTTGTTTTTTTATCTTAGCACGGCTCCAGAGACACAGCATGGGCTTAGAGAATTCGGATATTGGGTTTATGCAGCTCTGAAGTTATTCCAGTTGGCTACCACCAGTGAGAAAGAAGAGTGGAGGTTATTCACAGATTAAGGTCAAGAAGAGACCCTGAAATCTATGATAAATAGGAAGGAACACAGAAAGAAAGGGGTTAGATAAAGAAGAAAGAAGAGTAACTCAGGGTTTGGAGGCCTCAATGATGCGAAAATCAGGAGGAAGGCCATAATGGTGTTGGGTGGTTGGCAGCTCTGGACCATATGGTCATAGAGGACATTTGATTTTATGATTTCGGAGGATTGAATAATCTTTGCAGGCAAAATCTTTCTCTGAATCTTAAAGCTACGTTACCCCTTATTTATCGTCCTGTACTTTTCTTGTAAGTCTCCTGTGGATTTGTGCTTGTTTTCTTACGGTGTAGCAGACTCAGTGTTTAAGGAAAAACAAGTCACGGCTTACCTTGTGTTTCCTGTCATTTGGGCAAATGACTCAGAGAGCATCAGAAATGACCTGCTGGGCTGACGCTTCATGTTTTTATATTCAAGCAGCAACTTGGCAGAGTTCTGCATGGCTCAAGCCAGTGGAGTAAGGAAGACCACTTTAGCATAAGCCACTTTACAGCACCTGTTTGTTTTCTAAACAGAAAGCTCACACATCAACCTGTTCCGCAGAGAGGGGACAAGCAAGCAAACCTGGACTTCTTGGTTTGTACACATTAGATGGATGAGAGAACTGCTAGTCCCATTTCCTGGGCCAGGAAATATTTACGTAGTGTTGTTCTACCAGACTCGAGGTACAGTGGTTTCAAAAAAACTGACATCTTTTTCTGTCACATGCTAAAAGAATTCAGAAAAAAACCTTTAATCCCCAGCAGGTACAATACCTAGTGACATACCTATTGATCTTGCCTTAAAATTAACATGTTGGGGCAACACCTCATAGGATACACTTTATCAATCCTGGTGTATCCGTCCTAATTCTTTCCTTTGAAATCTTACATTTTGCCTGATGAGAGGTAGTTGTGACAGGGTAGCAACAAGGAACTATGACCCCCTGAAAATCTTATATCCGTGCAGTAGGAGGGCAGCTTCCTCATCTTCTGTTAGCATAAATTCTGGTCTCTTACCAGGGGGAGGTTGTGGCACAGAACCAAATCATATTCATACCATCTGCTCCAATTGGCAAAGCTCTTGTCAGTTGCCAATTGTGATTCTCAGTTCAGCCCCTTAGGCCTTGTACTTCCTTTCAGAGTATTGTAATGTTTTGTAGTTTTCAGTGTTCTTGTGAGATTTGGTGTTTCTCAGTCATTCTTGGTGTTTTAAAGAAAAGTTGGTAGAAGCTTAGTACATTTTAAATTAAAATTTACAGGTGTAAATATATCATTTAAAATATTTCCTCTTAGGTTGCTTTTATTGTTTTACATGTGAGAATTATCAATTTGTATAAAAAATATTTTTTTCTTTAGTTTTCTTCTAGAGCCTTTTTAAAAGTATTTTTGTTTATTATAATGTTTATATTTTAAACGTTAAGTAACCTTAGCTAAAGTTTATTCCCTGATTTACTGGCTGTGTAACCTTGGGCATGTCACTTAAACTTTGCAAGTCCATCTACTAAGGTTTATAAAATCCAGTAGTTCCTGAGCTTTACCAACTCCCACAGTTACATTGCGATTTTCAAATTCCTTGACTTATCTAAAATATTTTATATAAGATCCTGTCTACTTGAATTTGTTTTCCTGATTTTTGCCTCTACTATAAAATGCTATCCTGAGAATTTTTTCTGCATATGCTTTCTTGTATTCTCTTTTTTTCTGTCCATACTTTAATATTAGTGTTCCCATAAGGTTCCCCATTGCTTCTCTTTTCTCTCTGCTTTCTCTCCCTGGGTAATTTTAATTGCTTTTATGGAATGAATTTACAATGATTCCCACATCCATGTCACGGCTTGAGTTTCTCATTAGCATCACAACCTGAAAATGTCCCAAACTGAACTGACTTAAAAAAGTCTACTCTTCCTTTGATCTCAGTTCTGAGAGGTGAACACCAGTGAACCAGGCACTAACCTGAGAGTCATCTTTCACTCCTTCCCCATTTATCGTGCATGAAATCATTAACTCATCCTACTTTAATCTCCAAAATATTATTCCATCATTTCTCTG
>NW_011888900.1:3231825-3238253 GCF_000151845.1 Pteropus vampyrus
TATTAGAATTAACGAGTTCCTGAAAATTGACTGGATAATGAATTTTTAGATAGTGGGTATCTCTATGCCATTCATTTAAATAGGAAAAGCAATAATACATTTACAATCTATGCAAAACCCCAAATTTCTTCACATATCTTAAAAACACTCAAAATACCTATGTGAAAATCCACAAAGGAGTTGTAAAACACAAATTATCCAATTACTTCTCAATGAATGAACTTCAGTGGGTATTTTTTATTTTTTTGCATGGCACGATACCGTACACAGTATCAAACACAAATCCAGTCTAAGCTGCAACAAATATATGCCATTACTAAAATGACTACTTCATTTCAAACACAAATTACATTAGTTTTGAGTGTGAGTGGTATGTATTAAAATTACACCAGGACGACAGCCATAAACTGTAATGAACAGTCATCCAATTCCAACATTAGTAAGAACCAAAACAGCATGAAAAGCATAAATAAGAAATTCAAAGAACAAAATAACACCAAGTGGAAATGCTACTTAGCAATGGAGGAATTGCTCAAATGAGGTTTGGTGACAAGGTGATAGAGATGAAAAAAATGGTCACTACACATGTGAGTGGCAGGTTAGGGTTAGGGCATGCATGTGAGGGAGCCAGAGCCACACAACAGTAAATGCTAGAGGTTCATCAATCACCAATACGAGAAACCCACGTACTCAAGACTCATGATACCACCAAGAATTCTCACAGCGTAAGACCAGCTTGTCATTGCAGTTTTTTTTTTTTTTTAATGTGGTGTATTTGCTCATGTTATGATTATACTCACTAACAAGATCTTTTTTTCCCCCTGTATAACCTAAAATTTCAACAAAATTTTTGGCAATTATTTTTGTCAATTTTTGAATCAATTAGCTATTTCTTATGGTTTTGAAAGGTTTTATAAGATGGAGGTTTCGTGTAATACAGAAAATAATAAATTTATACTAAGGCTGAACATTTGTCTTATTTCTCAATGACAAAACTAAACTGCTGTTTTGTGTTCGATTTACATTTGGTTAGAGATGTTCTACAAAAATCTGTTAAAATGATTTACTCTTAGTTAAAATATGACATGCCACCTTGTCTTCTATCCAGAAAGAGGGTAGTCATTTAAAGGTATTGGGTATTTTTAAATGCTATTAGTACTTTATAAACAACATGGCTTAATGCTGATCATTTAATAACTGATGACAAGAAATATCATTGAAAAATCTTCACAATTCAGTTCAGATTATTTCTATCCAAACCAATTCTCTGTAGGAAGTGATGCCAAACAATAACACTACTAAATATGATGGGACTGTTTTCAAGCAATCTTATTCAGGAATGATATTTTAGTTTTTTCAATTGAATATAGCAGAAATTGATTAAATTTTTCTCAGTGCCTGCGGTGCAACAGCTCAGCAATAATTTGCTAAAGGTCTGTTGTGGCTCTTAAGAAGGCATTTTATTTAACAACAAATGTGTAAAATTGATGTTATTCTAGCATTTCCTGTAGCTTTAAGACATGCCAATAGAGAAAACTAGAAGAGAGGGAAATGATTAAAAAGAAAACTGTATGATGTTTTCAACTGATTTAGACCATGCTAACTAAATATTATCACCTTGAATTAACCAATGACGCTTTTACCTCTCAAGCTATCCAAATAATCAGTCTGACTCTCAATATCACACTCCTTATACATGTTATTATGCACCATACCTTTCTGCATGATGTAAGGGAAGGTGTGTGAACTGAACTGTCTCTCCCCCCAAATTTATATGTTGAAATATTAACCCTCAGTACCACAGAATGTAAACTTATTTAGTGATAGGGTCTTTAAAGAGGTGATTAATTTAAAGTCATCAGAGTGGGCCCTAATCCAAGAGCCCTTTTAAAAAGAGGAAATTTAGATACAGACATGTACAGAGGAAAATAATGTGAAGACACAGGGAGAAAACAGCCATCAACAAACCAAGGAGAGAATCCTAGAACAGATCCTTTCCCTGGGCCTTCAGAAGGAATCAACCCTGCTGACACTTTGATCTTGAACTTTCAGCCTCCAGAATTATGAGAAAACCAATTTCTGTTGTTTAAACCATCTAATTTGCATACTCTGTTACAACAAACTAATACGTAAAGTAAAGCAACATTCGTATACTTAAAACAGTGCTAAAATGTATCCAATAATGAATATATGACATAAATCCAGGTAGGACAACTCATCTCTAAAATAAAACTAAATATAAAGCGTTGCAAAAAAGATCTCTGTGGTGGAAGTTGAACCACATTAACACAGAGAATCTATGAGTGAGCAAAAGATCAACTAGAACACAGAGATAAAGATATGGTCAAAACAGAAGATCAAAAATAAAGATAGGGTCTATGGCCGTGCCACCCTGAACAAGCCCGATCCCGTCTGATCTCGGAAGCTAAGCCGGGTCGGGCCTGGTTAGTACTTGGATGGGAGACCATCTAGGAAGACCAGGCGCTGTAGGCGTGAAAAATTAAAAATAATAAGGGATTGTAAGCTGAGAAGGTCCTTGCAATCTGTGAGGTCAACCAAGGGTTGCCTCGCCTGAAAAGGAAAGGAAAGAAAAAGAAAGAGAGAGACATCAGTGATTACATTTTAGTAGGCAAGAGGAGAAGATAAAATTGAATTTAAAATGAATAGAATGTTTACAAGTTCAAATGAGAATATGAGAATATGATAATACATGTTTGTAGGCATAGCAGGAATGAGGTTATGTGCAAGTCGTGTGGGGACTAATGAGGTAAAACGTTTAGAGAAGAGAAAGGTTGGAAAAGTTGGAAAAGGTAAAAAAGGTTGGGAGATTTAAGAAGTGCCAAATCATTTCTATCTAATTATGAAAGTAACAGGGAGACCTCAACAATTTGGACCGAATGTTGACCTTCCTAGACCCAGTTTTAAGGGAGGTACTTCCACTGGCATGTTAGACAGGGCTACAGTGAAGGGAGTACAGATTAGAAGTCTCAGCATTTCCCGTCTTTTCATTAATTTTCACTCACTCGCCTTTTTCTCAAAACATGTTGAATGTCAAAGAGGAACGTGCCCTAATTTTGTCATATGTTCGATAATGCCTGGCCTATTCCAGCTAAGGGAGGAAAAGGGTGAACAAGCACACTGCATTACCCCTTGTTCCGTTTAGCCTGGTAAGAAGTCTGGATTCTTTGGAAGGAAACCGGTAAATATAAAGAAGTCGAGGAAGACATGATGGTGGTCTGGATTAGAGTAGTGGTTTTAGTGCACATGAGAAGGTTTCCAAGCAGAAGAAAAAAAGAAACAAGAAACAAAGAAAGAAACAGCAGATTTCTAGGCCATCCCCCCAGAGTTTCTGATTGAGACAGTCTAGGATGGGGATCTTGAGAAGTTGCAGGTGGTACAGATGCTGCTAGTTCCAGACAACACTGAGAGTACCAAGTTAGAGCAATGGGACTAAGAATGAAAAGCAAAGTGGGTGGGAAGGAACACTTTCCAAGGGATTAGATTGCTTTAGTTTTGATTGTTTGTTTGCTTGCTTGTTTATATGATGGAGTATATACTACAGGGTAGAATGGAGTCTCCACAAGGTATTGGTGTAGGTATTATATCGCTTGCTTTTCTTGTTAATCACTCTGTATCCTTTCATCTTTTCTTCTTTCCATTCTTTTTATTTTCCTATTCCTTTTACTCATGGAAGCTCTGACTTCCATGCTTCTTTTATTCTCCATTTTTCCAGATTTATAATATTCGAAAGGAAGTATCTCAAAAAATGTCTCTAAAATAAGAAATTTTATGTAAATTCACTTTTTACTCTGTGTTTCAGAAAAGAAATGTAGTAGATGTGTTATTCATATTGACTTTGGAATTATTAATAATATATTAGTTAAACATGGATAAACTTTTTTTTAACGATTACTTTCAGTACCTTAAAAGATACATGCATTTAGAAGTATTTTTATGAAATTGGATGTAGTTAGAAATGCTTTATTTCAATCAAAGAAAATTATGCCATTATTTATTTGAATAACAATACAGATTCAATAACATATTGAACAGCAATTATTACATGGTACTGTACCTTATAATGGTACTGTATCCTGAACCTAGAAGTTCACTATTTTTATGAACATGTCAGAACATCAGCAGGTAGTCACAGTGGTCTAGAAAAGTGTGTGATATTAGATTCATTTGATTTTTAAGCTAAGCATTGCAATATTCAGTGGTGCTTTAAAGTATATCAAATAGCTTTGTATTTTTGGTAAACTTATGTATTAAATCACAGAAAAATAAAATACCATTGTGGAAATTGTCTATGTCATTCATTTTTAAAAGTACTCTAATATTCTACAGTTTTGTTCTACCACTCAAGATGACCTCTCTTCCAAAAAGTATTATTTGAAGTACAGGCAGCATCCAGCGTTGTCAGAACACCTGTCACTCTCTTGCTTGTTATATGTCATCGCTTGACCAAATTATAATACTTCTGAGAAACAGTGAGCCCCTTGTAATTCAATTAAGTTCAATTAATCACAAAGTCCCACATGTACTTGTAACGAACAACTAGAAATGGAATCTAAAAAAAAACCTCTATAATTCATGTATCTTCTGTAAAGAAATTTAAAGCAGCAAGAAATTGTAGTCACATGTATTAAATTATTTCACGTGTGTTAAATTAATTCACTTCATTCTTATGCTATCTTTGTCTGTGATCTTTATACCTAAGTGTGCTAAAATATTTCTCAGTTTGATGTACTTTAATTGTCTAATATCAAACAGTAAGAAAGTATACTTTATTTTGCTTATATATATGCCATTAATGCTTGAAGAAGTAAGTCTGGGGGAATGAATAGCTATAGGAATAGCCAACTTTCAGTTATTATTTCTAAATTCCGACAAAGATATTTAATTGGTAGTTATGAAAATATAGCTGATTAAATTGGGAACACTTGCAGTGAACTATTAGCAAACTAGGTAAATCAGCGTTTAAACATTTTTCACAAAAAGCATCTGTATTCTTTAATTGCTGATTTGGGATTATTCAAACTCAATACATAAAATAACAACTGTGGTTTTGCTAATGACAGAAAATCAAATCGATTCTATTTGACTTACTAATATATTAATTTAATATCTTTGTCTAGTATGGAAAAGATCCATGTGTAAATTTAACAAAAATATATAATTACAATAAATCCATTAGTAAAGCATAATTGTGAACAAATGAAATCTAACACTGTGGAGTCATTTGGAAGATTTAACAATAACTTACTGACAAATTAAAGTTGAGGCCTTTTAGATGCAAATATTAGTTCCTAAAAGATGGGGAAAAATAGTTAAGTAAGTGTGTTTTCTGTTTAAATCAATAAAAAATTCATAGGGAAAACACAGAGCTGATACTTGGGGCTTGTTTTGTTCAGGGAATTTAGTTGATAAACTACTCTGTATAATTTTACAGTTCTTGCAATAAAGGACCTATACAAAGAGAATAGCAAATATTTCTACATTATAGGACCAGTATATCTAGTTTCTAGAATACTTGTCTTTTTAGCTAACCTCACCAAACTGTTTTATATCATCAGCCTTTTAGCAAGCTGTTCCATAGGGAATAACATTTATCCCTGAACCTATTTGTGTTTGGGTATCAATAACATCATTATCTCCCACCAAGAGAGATGTTAAGACCTTGTTTCAAGCATCCTGCTACATTGATGAGACAGAAATAAAACAATGTATCATGCCAGAACGTGAGGGTAATTTCTCAAATTTGGTAGGATATTTGCACTTTGTGGTAGACAGAACAATGTCCTTCCAAAGATGGCCATGTCCTATTACCCACAGATCCTGTCATCGTTACCTGAAATGATGTAATAGTTTCTTAAGGCTGCCATAAACAATGACCACAAATTAAGGGCTTTAAACAACAGAAATTTATTCTCTCAAAGTTATGGAGGCCAGAAGTCTGAAATCAAAATATTGGCTGGGTCAATTCCTTCTGAAAGGTCTGAGAGAGAATCCATTCTCTTCACCTTCTAAGCTATGTCTCTTTGTTTCCTCCTTTTCTATCACTTATCAGACCCTCCTCATCAGATTTAGGGCCCGCCCTAATCCACAATAATCTGATTTGAGATCTTTACAACTATAAAGACCCTTATTCCAAGTAAAGGCACATTCTGAAGTTCCAGGTGGACATGTCTTTTGCAGTTTTACCTACTGCACAGGGAAAAAGAGACTTTTTAGAAGTGATTAAAATAAGGCTCTTGAAATGGAAAGATTATTCTAGATTATCTGGAAGGGCCTAATGTAATCACAAAGAGCCTTATAAAGCAATGAGAGAGAGAGGCAGGAGAATAAGTCAGAAAAGATGTGACAATGGCAGCAAAGGTTAGATAGACAGATGATAGATGATAGATAGATAGATAGATAGATAGATA
>NW_011888900.1:3238303-3240221 GCF_000151845.1 Pteropus vampyrus
TGAGAGTCATCTTTCACTCCTTCCCCATTTATCGTGCATGAAATCATTAACTCATCCTACTTTAATCTCCAAAATATTATTCCATCATTTCTCTGAGCTTTTATTTCCAGAACCTTCTTACTTTTCAGCTGGACTGTTGTAATAACGTACTTTCGGTCCTCCAAGTCTCCAGATGTAACCACGCCATTCCTTCTCCAAGTGGCTAAGGTTCTGAGAACATAGTTTAGTTACGTTATTGCGCTGACTGAACTCTGACAAAATGTCTCCTCCTCAAGTAAGAACAACTTTTGGGAAGTTTTCTAGAACACACACACATGAAAGATAGAAAATAGTTATGTGACTGAGAAACCCATTTTTGTCGATAAAGTATTGTTTTCATTCTGTTTAGTGGGGTCAACACAATGTCGAAACATTACTAAAAAAAAAAAAAGATGAAATGAAAGAAGAAAACAACCCCAAATTTAAGGACCATGTTTCCAATAAATAATACTTGGAGGTAGCTACAAATAAAAGGAACTCTGGGAAGTAATTGTAAAATTCAAAAGAATGATTCTCAACACAAAATAAAAGTAATCTATGAAACAGAATCATGTAATATATTCAGGGAGAACAATCTGCAATGAAGTTATGACAGACTATTTTGAAATAAGAAATTTTGTCAACCTCTAGAAGAATGTATGATATTTTGATATTAGAGAATCAGTAAATAACTGCACCTGCCTAGAAATATATACAGTGAAAATGCACAGGAATATTGTGACAGGCCGAATAATGGTCCTACAAAGATATCTACCTCCTTCTCCCTGAAAGCTATGAATACGTGATGCTCCATGGCCGAAGGGCCTTGAAGCTGCAGATGGTTAAAGGTGCTAATAAGCTGACTTTACGACTGGTAGATTATACCACGTTACCCAAGTGAGCCCAGTGTGATTACACTAGCCCTAAACCGCGGAGGAGGTTGGCAAGACGGTTGGCCAGAGAGACGCACTGACGGAACAAGAGGCAAGAGATATGCATGTGAGAAGGGCTCGACCTTGTTGTTGGCTTAGAAGAGAAGACAGCCATGAGCCAAGGAACGAGGGTGGTTTCTAGAAGCTGAGAAGTGACTGACTGAGAAAATGGGCACCTCACTTCCAAAACTGGAATGAATTGGGAAATAGATCCTAACCTATACCTTACCTCTAAACCAACTCTTACTCTATTTCATTGAAATCACCTATTTATTTATGACGCCAACGTCTGGAAAATCTACAAGACCAGGCATGGAGCATAGTTATATTTATATCTCCATACACAGCACAACGGCTAGCACATGATCAGGTTCACCAAATATTCACTGATAGAAAAGATGAATAAATAAAAAGAATAATTGATTAAGTAAATTAATACATACATAGAGAACGCCATAAAATTTTTTTCCTCTTCTTTGTTTTATAACTTCACATTAATAGATTTAATACCTTCTTTATTTTTTTAAAACATCAGTTATTTATTTGTAGATTGCCTTTTTTCCAAATAGGCCAATGGGTTAAAGGAAAACAGTGATTAGAACCATGAGGAGAAGATGATTTGTCATCAGCATTTGTACTCTATGATGAATTATTCGCCCAAAACATTTCATTGGAAATTTGAAACATCCAATCACTGATATTACCTGGTGACTGTTAGTCAATTGGTAATCATGTTTGGAGAGCATTCCTGCCAGAATTTGACTCATTCCAATAAGTGAATCAGTGACCTCTGCAAAGAAAAAAATATATACAGCCTAGGTATAGACTTTATTTTTTAGAAATATAGTGAATATTTGATTTTTAAATTTTAAAGATAATTCTCTGTTATGCCTAGGCTGTATATTGCTTTTTCTTTGACAGGGATCATCAATTCTCTTATGGAGACAAGTCAAATCTTGGCAGGAAGT
>NW_011888900.1:3241148-3244481 GCF_000151845.1 Pteropus vampyrus
CCAAAGATGGCCATGTCCTATTACCCACAGATCCTGTCATCGTTACCTGAAATGATGTAATAGTTTCTTAAGGCTGCCATAAACAATGACCACAAATTAAGGGCTTTAAACAACAGAAATTTATTCTCTCAAAGTTATGGAGGCCAGAAGTCTGAAATCAAAATATTGGCTGGGTCAATTCCTTCTGAAAGGTCTGAGAGAGAATCCATTCTCTTCACCTTCTAAGCTATGTCTCTTTGTTTCCTCCTTTTCTATCACTTATCAGACCCTCCTCATCAGATTTAGGGCCCGCCCTAATCCACAATAATCTGATTTGAGATCTTTACAACTATAAAGACCCTTATTCCAAGTAAAGGCACATTCTGAAGTTCCAGGTGGACATGTCTTTTGCAGTTTTACCTACTGCACAGGGAAAAAGAGACTTTTTAGAAGTGATTAAAATAAGGCTCTTGAAATGGAAAGATTATTCTAGATTATCTGGAAGGGCCTAATGTAATCACAAAGAGCCTTATAAAGCAATGAGAGAGAGAGGCAGGAGAATAAGTCAGAAAAGATGTGACAATGGCAGCAAAGGTTAGATAGACAGATGATAGATGATAGATAGATAGATAGATAGATAGATAGATAGATAGATAGATAGATAGATAGATAGATAGATACATACATACATACATACATACATACATACATACATATATACATACATGAATAGATGGTAGATAGATAGATGATAGACAGATGATAGATTTAAAGATGCTATACTGCTGGCTTTGAAGACAGAGGGATGGGATCGGAGCCAAGGAATGCAGATGGCTTCTAGAAGTTGGAAAAGACAAGGAAACAGATTTTCTCCTAAAGCCTCAAAAAGGAGCACAGCCCTACTGACATTTTGAATTGAGGACTTTGGAATGCAGAACTCTAAAATAATAAACTTGTATGCTTTTAAGCCTCTAGATTGTGGTGATCTGTTACAGTATCAATCAAAAATGAATACACACACTTTCTCAAATTCACATAATCAAGAAGTTCCCATACCTTGCCTTTGTATAGTAGGAATCCTTATAAATTGTTAAGATTCAGCTTTCTAAGCAACATGGATGGCATATTTATAAATTATTACAAACTATTTAGCTACTGAATTTCAAAATCATCTTTATAAGTATCATTAACATAATTTTTTCTAAATTCATCTTTATTGTTGATACAAAGTATAGAATTATAAAATATTTTAAGTACTAAGTGTAAATTTCAGGTGAAGAAATAAATCCGTTTGTATTTTATACTTATTACAGACACACCTGACAAACTCTTGTTGTCTGTAGATAGCGATAATACGTTCCATCAAATTATGGAGCCAACTTAACACTAATTGTTCTATTTAATTCCATGTAACTTTCGAATGTAATGAAGTTTTACAATTAGAATAAAATCCATCATACTTTCACATCTGACAGGTTTCTGTCCCACAGAAAATTTCAATATATTTGAGCACTAACATGCAGCTAGTGACAATTTTAGAAAGCTTAGTGCTAATGCAAAAAAGAAAAAAAGAAAATACCGTTGCAAAATTTACCACAATTGTTTACTTTCTGAAAATGAGCACTCGACCATTTGCATAACATCTGCACTGCTTGGAGGGCTGAAACGCTAAAGCAATTAGCTCTGTGCTCTATAATGCATGCTGCAACTCAATCATCAAGGAAGCTGAGCTAACTTAATATTTAGTTAGAAAAGGAACGGCACTTTATTTGCCCTTTAGTATTAGTGCTTCCTTAAACCACCCGATCACGTTTGATGTGTTAAGAATCTTGGTTTCAAGACAGTTCCAGGAAACATCATTTTAAGAAAAAAATCTCTAAGGGACACGCATTTAGTCTTTCTGCCATGCGTTTGTTTACATCTATTTTATGTACTTGCATAGCGCAGATTTAACACAGCAGTTATACTACAGTCTATAAGGCTGCAAGTCTCCTATAAGAAATTATAAGAAATAACTTACAATAATCATATACCGAAATAAGTAGGTTATTCTAGATTGACCGATAGTTTTCAATTTCTAGATAAGTATGAATATCTACACTTCCATCTTTAAGAAAGAATGTTGAGACTAGAGTAATCATTTTTTGTTTTGTTTTTGAGGAGGCAGAAGATCTCACATTGGACTGTTTTCTGATTTGCAAATACATTTAAAATGGCAGTTTAAAATCTATTATTTTTACATTAAATGCTGTACTAAAATAAGCTTGATTGTATGTATTTTATTTTACATCTAGACACATCATTGGTAAATAGCTATATTTATTCTACAGGTGAACTTCAGTAATGCAAATAAAATGTAAATGAGTACTAAAAAGTGCTGCTACCTTGGAAAGACAAGAGTTATCACACAGCCGAACAGGGCAACATTGAAAAAATTCTGTAAAACACCTCAGAGTAGTAACTAAATATTAAAGAAATATAATAAGATATATTTTCATCCTGGCTATGCTTGCCGGGAAGAAAGGGGAGTGACAGGAGCTCTCAGGTTAATGAGGCGCCAGGTAACCCCCTGGGGCGGGCGAGGAGTGGGCAGGTGATGTAAAAATGACTGCCGGTTCTAAAAGCCAAGCAGAGAAAAGAATACGGACAAAGAATACGGACAAGGACGTCAGGTTGCGAGATGCGGAGTTAGAAGTGAAACCCCTGCTAAAAGCTGAGATCCTGGAAGGGCTGTAGACCGAACTAACCCATCCGCTTATCGGGGCAAAGTAAGGGAGCCTAAGTCACGAGTCAGTATTCAGCGTAAGTAAAACATGACAGCACTCTCTTGAGAGGCTGACAAGCACCATCCTGTCTCCGCCAGGTCTGGAGCTTGGTGAGGGGAGCGGCAAACCTGGGAGAGCTGAGAAAGCCAGCTTCTATAGAGCTCGGCGCACTGTCTGGCTGATTATCCAGTGTATCCTTTGCATCCGGGGACTTTCAGAGAGCATCCATGCCAGACACACGAACCACATCGCTGCGTACGACATTCTTCTTCCCCAAGATTCCTTGTGACTAGGGACCTAATCATCTTGCCCCGAGTCCTTGAACTTCCAGCTGAAATCTTAGGCCACCGTTCATTTCACGTCCTCTCTCTTTCCAGGCAAAATGAATAAATAGATGCAGTAAGGCTGGTCCCGACTGGGCTGGCCATTCTGTGACTGTCACCTTGAAGCCAGCACCTGCTATGAGGCAGAACTCTCTCTAAACCAGGTTCACCTATTTTTCACTTAGGTAACCGAGTCTCAGGACACTCTCCTAAAGACTCAGAGACTGACTGCAGGAGTGACCATCCAGCAGCGGGGCAGAAAGAGG
>NW_011888900.1:3245181-3294139 GCF_000151845.1 Pteropus vampyrus
ACGCCAGGTTGCGAGATGCGGAGTTAGAAGTGAAACCTCTGCTAAAAGCTGAGATCCTGGAAGGGCTGTAGACCGAACTAACCCATCCGCTTATCGGGGCAAAGTAAGGGAGCCTAAGTCACGAGTCAGTATTCAGCGTAAGTAAAACATGACAGCACCCTCTTGAGAGGCTGACAAGCACCATCCTGTCTCCGCCAGGTCTGGAGCTTGGTGAGGGAGCGGCAAACCTGGGAGAGCTGAGGAAGCCAGCTTCTATAGAGCACGGCGCACTGTCTGGCTGATTATCCAGTGTATCCTTTGCATCCGGGGACTTTCAGAGAGCATCCATACCAGACACACGAACCACATCGCTGCGTACGACATTCTTCTTCCCCAAGATTCCTTGTGACTAGGGACTAGGGACCTAATCATCTTGCCCCGAGTCCCTGAACTTCCAGCTGAAATCTTAGGCCACCGTTCATTTCACGTCCTCTCTCTTTCCAGGCAAAATGAATAAATAGATGCACTAAGGCTGGTCCCGACTGGGCTGGCCATTCTGTGACTGTCACCTTGAAGCCAGCACCTGCTATGAGGCAGAACTCTCTCTAAACCAGGTTCACGTATTTTTCACTTAGGTAACCGAGTCTCAGGACACTCTCCTAAAGACTCAGAGACTGACTGCAGGAGTGACCATCCAGCAGCGGGGCAGAAAGAGGCAAGCTGGGAGTTCTTCCACAGCTTCGTTTAGCCTTAAGACTCGCTTGTAATTTATGCTGCACGGACAATGCCTAAAGGACCATGGAGTGTTGCTCCGCACACCCAAGTTTGTATCTAAGTAGATCAAATGACAACCAATTCATGCAGAGCAGCTTTACTTGCAAGGACGTAGCCTAGAGGTTCATGATTTGACATCTAATCATTGTGGAAAAGCAGGCAGTGTTTTTCTAAAGGAGAGTAGCTCTTTGGAGAAGAAGGCCTGACTTTGTTCCAAAACTTTGTGAACTGAGAAACAAGTGCTTGTCAAAATGTGCATATAATAACCTGTCCACTGACACACATAGCAACTATTGGCTGGATTATAAGGGCCACATATTAAAGATGCTCACACTCTAGTCTGAGTCAGCTGGAAGCTTTTATTTATTCTTGTTCTGTATTCCAATTAAAACATAGCTTTTTATATCATGCATAAATACAAGATGTAATATCCTTAATTTTAGGTTTTGTTTCTTCCAAAACCCAAAGAGGTCCAACAAGAGACATGTGCCTTTTGAAGTGGTAGTGACACACAGAACAACATCATTTCTGTGACATGAAAACAATATCCAGATTCCTTCCGCACTATCGTAGCCCCCTTCCCTGCACAGAAACTATATCAAGGCCCAACGTTTCTGTGGGATTCCTTTCTATCCTGTGAGCTCCTGCTATTTTCTGGTTTTGACATCATATCAATGTGCTGTCATCAGTAGAATAATTTGGCTTGATGTGATTTCAATGATGAGAACAATTAAATTCCTTTTGGACTGAGTTGTGGACAGCGCCATGGACTGCAGCGAGACTGAGACAGCACAGTGAATGGAGGTATACTGTTAGACTTGCCATGTATAAACCTCCAACGACTTCTAGTGTGTTTTGATTAATTACCAAGAGGGGGGAAACAGATATTCGCCAGATCACTGGTTGTATACCAGATGCCAAATGATGTTTATTTGCGTTAGAAAAACAGACAGCATCTGGAGCAATAGCTTCAATTGGAGGCACCAGTTAATTAGTCTTAGAAAATACAGTCATTCTCCACCATCCTCCACCTTGTGCACTTACAAAAATTGACAGCTAAACGGCAATGTGATAGAAAATGTGACTACCTGCGACTCGTTTTAGTCCTAAAGCAACCATAATATCTTTGAAGCCCAGGGATACATAATTTATTTGCTAGGAAGGGGCTCTGGGGAACTCAATGAGGTAGGAATTAACTCGAGGTGGAACTGAGGTCCCACTGGAAGCATAGTTTTATTGGATAAAACTCCATTTCACTCCTATCATCAATTGACCTCTATTGTGACAGGTCATTCAAGGGGTTATTTTTGGTCTCAGAAATTACTGTTGTTTCAGACTCACAATCAATGTCTAACAGCCCCAAAACAATCTGCATAGTTCTCTTTTACCAGCTTATAGTTCTCCCAGTAAATGACTATTAGACCACTGAGAAATGCTAGGAGGAAAATGCAGAGCCCTTGTGATTTTTTGAAGTCTGTGCACTTTACTCAAACTCCCTGCAGACAGGAGCATGACCATGACCAGTGGATACACATAGACACGGGCAGCCCTGAGCTACTGGTAGCGTAGACGGCAAGGAGGAAGGCCTGTTCCCTGCAAGAAGCTTGCTTTGAAGGAGGAGTGAGAGAAAGGGACTGGGCAATGCACAATGATAGAAATCCACAAAATATTAAATACGATACAACATAGAGAAATTAATATTCTATAACTACCTTAATGTTATAGGTGTAAAAGCTTGTGGCAAGCAACAATTTTCTAAAGATAGTACTATAGCTTATGCAAATTGATTCAGAAATGAATAAAACACTAGAATAGATTTATAACATTTGAAAAAAATTGGATAAGTCAAATCACTTAAATTCTAACAACAAACCACAGGTGATTTGGGCCTTCAGAGAACCTATAAGCCCCACTTTGCAAACATTGATCCTATGATTATGAACACGCACACACACACCTGCAATTTACCTTATGAATCTTGGATAATTTTAACATCGAAGGCAGTAGAATGAAGAAAAATTATTTTCCAAAGGCAATAAGGAACATATGTGTAAAAATAAAAATTGTAAATAGAATATTAACAAACTTAAGCCAGCAAATCAAACTTTTAAAATCTAATCATACAGAATCCAACCCAGTTAAAATACATAAGAATTATTTGACATTAAGAGATACACATTTTTGCTACATAACAAAAGACTATGCTATTTCAATTAATGCAAAAAGGCATTTAATAAACTGGTTATCTATTTATGATAAACACTTAGAAATATGAAATAGATACTTCTTTAATTTGATAAAAATCTGTAGTAACAATTCTATAATTAAAAAATCTGTAGTAAACATATTTTATGCTGAAGTACTAGAAGCACAGCAGGCACTGGACCCCGTCTCTGTCTGCCTTCAGAATCTGCTTGCCCTGGTAAATAACATTTGCTATAGCAATAAGCCTCACATTATCTAATCTTGTGTTAGAGCTTGAGGAAGTTGAGAAAGTGTGTATTTCAGCCTCTTTATTTTGCTCTGAAGAAACAGGTCTGATTGGATTTAAGTAATCTGATTAAATATTCTCAACTAGCAATGAGAGGAACCTTGACTTAAAGCCACTGTTCCATGAAAGAAAAAAGCCATCTGAAAACATTGTTGATGTTGTGTCTCATTAAAACAAACCAAAATACACATACACGTGCACACCAACTGTAATTAATCTTGTGTAATTGCTCATTACTTATTCAAAAGAGTTTGCAAAATGAATAAAACTAACTTTGAGTTATATCTTTTGACATACCTCAGGTAACCTCTAAACGAAAGCTGTTGTTATTCTATTTCCTCAGTTGATTTCTGTCTTGCTGGAATAAATATCTAGGGTTGGGAGATTAAACAATTTGTTTAAGATGCTAAAAACCTGAAAACTTATGTGAAATACCCTGATTTTTAGCACACTAAACAGGTAAAGTAAAATTCACCTTAGGCCTACTACCATAGAATTTGTAACCTCTCCATTAGGCTGTGAGAATATTAAATTAATACTCACGAATTAACGAGCCTTCTTATTTATATACTGTATCCTTTGCAAAAATCATACTGGGAACTTGCCTTGTTTCTCTTTTCCCTTTATTTATTTAATTTTTTACTGATCAATTTATTTTGGTGTCAAGAGATTCAACCTACAAATCACGGTTCTTGTTAATTCAGGCTTTTTACAAAGGTATTGAACTAGACTAAGAGACAAAAGAATGATAGATATGTAGATAGTACAGAAATGGTCAAGGGAGAAAAACCTAGTAACTGATATAAAAGCAAAATTGCACTGGACACTTGTTAAAAGTGTCAAGAAAGGCTTTATTCTCCTCTACTGCAAAAGTCCTGGAGGACATTAGGGGCAGCTGGTCAATGTGATTAGATGATCAGTTTTTGCTAATTGTCATTTATAGAATTTAGGCTTCTGCCCTCCCCCAGAGACTGGAAGATATGGCCCTATCTTCTTAGGTGATTAAATTTCAAAGGGTTAACTCCTAGGTCTTCCAGCAAAACTTTCTGGGTTTTAGATTTACATCTCAAAGAGGCAGAAAAAAATTTACAATCAGAAGTTTTCTAAAGAGAAAGTTCTAAAGGAATTCAAGGGCCTGTAGTCAGGAAGAAACTGGTCTAAAGTTTAGTCAAACTACTAATGTTAGGAAACATTAAAACCATTTAGTCACAGAAGGAAGTGGAACCATGGTGGAAGTGTGCGTATTAGATTCTCTTTGCCAAGCATATTAAGTGCTTTAAATTTGCAAGGTAACTAATTTGAACAATAAGGTAGCTATGAATGGATGACCGCGTATCTTGGTTCACTGAAAAAAAACCTGACTATATCATCAATTAACACACCAGGGTAATTCTTGGTTGTGGGAGACTTGCTACAAAAGAGGGGTCTTAAATCACAAACTAGGGGGTGAGGGTAGGAACTAGAGGGCCAATAGAAAAAAAAATATATTTTTTGAGTTTAATTTTTACTTAAATTATTACTGAGATTCACATGGCTTCAAATTAGAGAATGTTTCACATACACACACATATATACATACATACATATATATATATATTACTTGAGAGTAAATTGTTTGGTGTTTTATTTTACTATGATGAAGACTTCTCATGAGAAATTTCAACTGACTCTACTGAAACTAAATGGGACTCCATTCTCTCACAGGGCACAGCACAAAATATGACACAGATCCATAGTCCAACACGTGGTTTTTAACATTAGATGAGATACCATGAAAAACCAACCGCCATTTTCTAGTTTTTAGTTGTTAAACCCAACTAAAATCTTATTCAACTTGATTTCCCAAGTACAGCCCAGAAGAATAAAGATGCTTTTAAAATCTAAATGTACCTAATGCTAAATCATTTTAGTACTTACATTTACTTTGCATTCATATACTGCCACATCTTTTAAACAGTACACCTATTCTTATTGAATTACAGTTGATATATGAATATTTTTATAAAGGCACACATCTTTGATTTCTTTCATCAATGTCTTATAGTTTGTAGAGTACAGGTCTTTCACCTCCTGGGTTAAATTCATTCCTAGATATTTTGTTCTTATTGATGCAATTATAAAAAAAAAATTTCCTTAATTTCTCTTTCTTATAGTTTGTTATTAATGTATAGGAACATAACAGATTTCTGTATATTAATTTTTATCCTGCAACTTTAACCAAATTCATTTATTAGCTCTAATAGTTGTTTAATGTCATAAAAAATAGAAGGGATTTAGTGCTGGAAACTTTTAAAAGGACCTCAATAGAATATCTTCTTTTCTACAAAGGTATTTTGGTGTATATTTCAATGAAATGATAAGAATTGAACTCAAAAATTTAGACTTTATTTTTCCTAACAAATCATAAAAAGATAACTTATAAATTTAATATAACAAGGTCAACAAGTGAAAGTCATATTTTAGTATTTTTTGAATTTGAAGTTATCACTCTCCATAGAAATAAAATACTAATCTCAAAATCTAAAAATTAATAATGCTATCCAAAAAGACCTGATTATCAAATCATATTGATATTTTTACTGGAAAACTAAAATGTATTCTTAAAGAAACAAAAGTTCTTTGTTTCTAATTAGCTTAGAATAATTGTTAATTTGAGATTATAACTGTTCATATTTGTTCAAATCATAAACAACCAAACAATTGTATAGAAAATTATAAGAATAAACAGTGTAATATATAACACTGAAAATAATATTAAAAAATATCAAGTTAGAATTTTTTTTTTCAAATATAGGCCTATGTTACAATGGCTTGAAATTTATACCACACAAATATAATCCTTATAATCCCATTAGGTCAAATTTTGAAAATTAATTTAAAAATTAAAGAGAAAACTACCATAAGTTATTTTAAATTATTTGTTAAAATTTTGACTGGAAAATTTTAAATAGAACCTAATTCTAACAGGTTTATTACATCCTGAATTTTGACATTTAGGTACTATTTTACTACATTTTTCCTTGACCAAATGTGTGTTTGCCTCCATATATATTCAATTCTATAACAGAGCTTCTTTTCAAAATAAAATAATGCAGTGAGCTTTCTTAAGAGACTCAAATTCTGAAAACACATTTTCAGTAATCTTGCCAGTTTCATAATTATAAACAGCCAGTGGTAGAGGCAGAGTGCATTGCTAATATAAAGAATAGTGTTGCAGGTCATATTTTCAATTCTTTTTTGAGTTAGTTTTCTGACCGACAGTCTCATTTCTATTTGTCCTGATCTAATTTCTTTCAGAGTATAAGTCAATACAGGTTTACATGACTGATGTAAGAGGATAGAATCAAAAACTGAAGTTAGCAAGCAATTCTACACATTCAACTTTACTTAAAATGTGCCGCTGTAATTCAAAGCAGAAGGAATCAGGTAACCTGGAGCAGCGCCCTCTGTCGGTGGGCATTAGGGACTACACTAAAGAGCCACTTCATTATAAACAAAAGTAATTTTTACTTTTACTTAATTATAAATAAAAATAATTTTTAAATTGTGGAATTGGAAAAATACAAGTGATATGTTAATTTTTAGTTAACTTTTGATTATTCCTTTACTTAAATATACAAAATTAACTCCTCCCTTATACCATTGCCACTTTCAGATGATAAATATAATTTATGTTATACAGATAATTAAAAAATGTTTCTCTTTCATTATCTTTTATTCTTTACACTACCTGATTACCAGGCTTCTTGGGGTACAGTTATGTGGAAGGGTTTTACCTAATCCCAAAGAATATAAGCAAGTAGTAAGGGAAGAAGTTATGCACACAAATGTGCGTAGGGCTCTTCTCGGAAGCAGAGGGACTCACGCCTCCCAACGGAGGTAGGAGAAGTACCATCACTCAGCCCATGAACATCAAGACACACACACAGCAGGTGTTCCAGGGAACAAAGGAAGTGACCTGAGGAATGGACTGCAATATGGCTTCAGAAATTGAACAGCATGCCACCCATTTCTCATAAGAGAACTTAAAACTTCTTTGTAAATTTTTACCTTAACCATCTTTAACTTCATAGTAAAATACCCTTGGAAAACATATCATTCATCTTTACATGTATTTATAGCTCAAATATGTATTTGGGATTTTCCATTAAGAATAATATACTATTCTTACTTTGCCTGAATTCACACAGGAGTAATTCTCTACAGAACTACACTGCATTTACTTTTTGAGTGTGTAACTCTGGAAATGATTTGAATATAATGAAAATGCTATTAAATGCACTTTTGTTGAACAGCATAATAAACCTCACTTTAATAACCAAAATGTAATCCAGTCATTCATCTTCTTGGAGAATACTGCACGCCTGGTATAAAAGGTAAAAGAACTCTGATTGTACCATTTCTTCTATTTTAATGTCAAACCAAAGCCAGGAAAGAATTATAAGTTATGACATGTACGTTGTTTGTTAAAATCAAACCCATAGCCCTCTACTTATGCCCAGGGTGCAGAAGTCCTACATGGATAGAAGTTTAAGAGTGCCTTTATTTTACAACTTTACGGGTAAGAATAGCATAAAGAGTATGTAAAAAATGGTGGAATTATTAAGAAAAGTACATAAAATTATAGCATGAAGAAATGTGAGGAAAATGTTTTGTGTTCTGGAACACTGTTGTAACCCTGACCGAAGGGTGGTACTCATTCAGGCCTCCTCACTTACAAAATAATGACTTATTTTAGTTTTACTTTTGTTTAAAGCTCCCAAATAATTATTCTTAGGGGAAAATATTTTTCAGAATACTACTGCGATCTGAGGATTCACTGGTTAAATGAGCACAGAATTCAAGACAAGGCAAAAATATCTTTTAAAAAAGAACATGACTTGTGTATTCCATAGTTTAAACTTAATCTCTCCACAAATGTAATCTCTCCACACATAGTAATATTCTCTTAATTTAAATATCATCCCAGTTTTAAATCTGCAATATTCTCCTGCTTTCTTGCATTTCAAACACCACCACATCTGACCTGGATTGTCTGGGAGGAGCCATGAATTTAAGCTCTTTAAGAGGTCACACTTGAGGCACAAGAAGTCATGGTTTGAATTATGACCCCATTTGACTGTGCTGAATGTTCTAAGGCAGTGAAGCTTAACCTTGCAGGCACACATTGGAACCACTTGGGGAGCTGTAAAAAAAAATCCTGCTGTCCGAATCCCACTCCCAGACATTCGGATTTCATTGGTCTAGGGTGTGTCCTGAGCAAATGGCATTTTAAAAGATTCCCCAGATGATTCTAATGTGCAGCTCAGTTTGAGAACAACTTATTGTCTTTCGGGGAGGAATGTGAGCAGGACTGGATTCTGAGAAGGTACATGGACGAGAAAGGAGAGAATCTGAAAGTTTTTAGAAGTAAAGATGGAGCTATTACTATAAAAATATAAAATTCTTAGGAAAAAATAGAACATGTTGGAAGAGAACATTATGCATTTCTTTTGTATCAATTTGTCACATGGTTTTCTCTTCTATGTTCTCATATTCAGTAAACTCTACAATATGCCAGTTACTTGGGGGATGGGTAAGTGTTGGCTGCGATGATATTCTATCTCTACTAACCTCCCACCCATAAGTCAGGAGGACTCCCAAAAGGCCTTCCACATTCTATTTTAATTCCCTAGTTAACTGTCCGTCTCCTGTTTTAATTTGAAACTCTTTAAGATTTTATCTTCTTCATCGCTGTATCTTCAGAGCCTTATAGTGTGCCTGACGACTAGCTAAAATTCAGTAGATGTTTGTTGAATGAACGTCGATTAATGAGCACGTTTAATCAACAATTTAAGGTGATTTGTGCAAATACTTTAGTGTTTATCAGGCAAAATAAACAAAATTTTTTCACTGAATACTTTTCCCCTTCTTGCCTTAGAATTTTAAAAATTAACATCTGCCTGTGACATCTCAGATGTCCTCTTTTGAGACCCATGACTAAGCTGGGGCCTCCTTTATTACCTCCTTTATGCCTTTAAGGAGACTTCTGAGATACGTATGTAATGTATGAAAAGTGACATCGAGGATGATAAATATATTGTGAACTCTAGGGAAGAGTTGCCTTGATCAAGCCTCTTGCACCTAGTTCACCTTGGCTATCTGACAGCCATTTTTTAAGAGTCACTTCTGCCCTCTGGAAGACTCGTATGATGAAAGATTAAAATAATGTGGCAGTGCCAGCTAATTTGAGGAAAAATTCTCCTTCACAGCCAGCCAGGAGATAGCCTTACTGATACGTTACTGAAGAGCCCCACCTTCCGAACGAACAACACATATGCTGTGCTATTCTGCAGAGCAGAACGTGGGCTTTGCATCTGGAAAACACGGGCTCCTCTGACGGTTCCAGCTGCCCGTCTTCTGCTCTATTCCATTGTCCCCTTTCTCGTCACTCTCCCTCCATCCCACTGACTTTTCTGAGTCATCTCTAGGACCCACATTAACACATCTAAAAACCTGTTTCGCCTTGTTCGAAAGACTTCTATTTTGGGTGTTCTTAATTCCAGTGATCACCCTCTGGACTCCATGGTTGTCACCTTTGACCTAAGAGCCCCTCCTCTCCACCCACATTCTCTGAGGACTTTGGCACGAGTGTTCTTGTTCAGACGCCTCTCAATTTCGTAGACCGCCATCGCTACCCAATTGTGCTTTTTGTCCAACTTTCATATCCATCTCACGCTTCGGATCAACGCTTATGCTTTAATCCTACTGAATTTGTCCTTTGATGTAACTTGGAACTCCATTCATAATCCACTTCCATCCCACTCTTTTCTCCTACTGATATAACTGGCCTTATATCATTTCAATAATTGTATTATTTTTATACTTCTTACCTACATATCGTATCTTTCAATTAGAACCAAGTCATTTCCAACTCTATATTTACTTAGATCTACCCTGTCTGATTTGGCAACCACTAGCCACATGGTCTATCAAGCACATGAAACACGACTAATCTGAACTGGAATCTGCTAGATGTGTGAAATACACACCAGAGTTCACTGGTTTAGTGAATCTAAAACTAATTAGCTTAGTTGTGGTAGTCCATTCAAAATGTATATGTACATCAAATCGTCATATGGCACACCTTAAAAATATACAATTCTTATTTGTCAATCTTACGTCAATAAAGCTAGAAAAAATAAAAATAAAATTACATATATGGCTTGCATGTGTGGTTTGCATTATACTTCTGAACTGTGATTTACATGTGTCAAGACAGCTGTCAGTGCCAACTCCCAAATACTGAAAAACTTAAAACAAATATGTACATTTCTAACCTAAAATATCCATTTCTAGACTAAAATGACCCATACTACTGCCTGGACAGTATTTAACTTGTACCCAGCAGGCTCCAGCTCTCGACCACCTATCATAATTCATAAAACAAATGTGCATTGGATGACTATTATGCCAATCACCAATTTAAGAGCTGAGGATGGAGCAGTAAATAAGAGATAAAATCCCTACCCTCACGGTGGAGTCAGACAAAGAACAATTAGGAAAGGCACATTAGGAAAATATATAGTATGGTATATAATTTTCATGGCTAGTCTAAATTCTAAATTGTGACGTCAGCAGAGAAACAGTATGGAATTCTTAGGTATAGTAACCTGAAAGGCCTCGATTACACGTGGGATCTGAAGGAGTAAGAAAGCTGAATCACGATTCTTGGAGAAGAGTGTTCCAGGGACAGGAAACATCAAGTGCAAAGTCTTGGGTGATAGTGGAACAAGCCTACTGGTCTTAAGAAAGGACTTTGTGGCTGGAGTCAGGGAGCCAAGGAAAGAGAAGTAGGTGGCTCAGAAAGAATGGGAGCGAGGGGTGGGTGTGGGGACAGAACACGGGGAAATCAAATAGGTCGCTATACAAACCTTGGCTTTAATGTCGACCTGTTGGAGGGTCTTGTTCAGAGGAGCAAGGTGAGAAGACTTAATTTTAACATCGGTTTGATGCAGCATTGAGAAAAGAGGGAAGGGAGATGAAGTTAAAAGCAAGCAGAACGGTTGTGAGACAATTTCAACAATCCAGGTGAGAAGTGATGGTGGATTCTACCAGGTCGGAGCAAAAGAAGTAAAGTGCTTCTATCATAGGGGCAGTAACAGCCTCTTGAAGTATTTCTCTGTATTCAGATAATTTAGCTACCTACAAACTCGGTCATCTCTTTTTCTTTTCCTCCAAGGAAGAGCTACCCCATCTCCTCTGTAAAACTAATCCCCTCATTCTGGATCCCTTTTTGACACTTTGTTCCATTCATCATAACCTTTATGTTTCTTATCTCTTATTTTTTCCTATTGGTTCAATAACTCTAAACTTAAGAAAATAAGCTCTCCCTCAAACATTCATTGTCTTCCTGTCCCATTGTTAGATTTATACTTTTCCTTTCTTTCAGAATTTGCTTCTTGAGAGTGCAGTCTATAATTTCTATTTTCAAAATCTCACCTCACCACTAATTCTTCTATCTACTGCAAAGTGGCTTTAGTCATCATCACCACAGGGAAACCTATCGACATTCTGATTTGGAACTTAGTAGATAATTTCAAATGCATCTTTGCAGCATTTGATGTTATTGATTTTTTTTTCCCCTAGAATTTAGACTTTCCTCTGTTTATAATTTTGTCTCCAATAGTCTGTTAACCATTGGAAGACAAAAATCATATTCTCCTTAACTCTGGTCTCTAATATGATGTGTATAATTCAATTTCGTGTACCTGAAATTTATATGTTATATATCTAACAAATATGAATTTATATATAAAACATGAAATGTGTAATTGTATAAGAATATTCTATCGGTTAATATAGAAAAATTCTTTCCCTTCATCTTTTTATTTCTATCACTGAAAGAATTCAGTCTTCTCAATGGGTCTCCAACCCAAAAAGGGATGGAACTGCTTCCCCCTTGCTCATCAATAGTTTTTGAAGACAGAGAGCTCTCTGCTCTCAAGGAAAGAGAATCTAGGTTCTTGGTTGCTAATAATTTTGGTCTCCAGCCCTAATGAGACACAACACTCACCCAGTCACTGAATAGCAGAACTCAACCAGAGGCAAACACTCAATCATGAGGATGGTAGGCTTGAAAGTTTAGACTGCTGATCTCAAATGGACACTCAGCAGTGCCAGTCAGTCCTACTACTAATAGAATTACTCTTGCACTCTGAGAGGGAATGTTCAGCAAAGAAATACATACATCATCACGGTACTTGGCCTTCCTTCCTGTTATTGTGTTAACCAGAGAAGTAGCAGGAACCAACAGAATGAGGCTGTACCATGTGGCAGGATGTTTGCCTTTTGTTCTCATTTCCTTCTGATGCTGGAGGAGTTGGGCCTTCTAAGAGGAAAAGAGAGAGATGGGATCTGAGATCTAAAACCACCTCCCCACTCCCTTCCCAGCACAGGGGAGCCCCATGCACACGCGCCAACACACACTCTTGAAAGTCATGGCTTCTTAGAAAAGAGAAGCCCTCTGCCCCAGATAATGAGGCTGCGCATTTAAAACGAACATGACTATGTCTTAAACACAAGAACAAGCCTATAATGACAAATGTGGCTGAGGAGTTAATCTGGCAAGAGGGACTGGTTCATATAGCTCAGAAAAAGAAAAGTGTAAAAATTGGGAAAACATCAAGCTGTTTCCTGTAGCAACTGCTCAGTTTAACGTGACACTGGTAACTGCTCACCTCTGCTTTGGCCACCGATCAGACTTCGATAGCACACTAGCTGTACTGTTCGCTCTAACTACCCAGCCCCAGCACTGGGCTCTTCACGGGACCAGCACAGCCGTCCACGTCATTACCCTTCTGTCACATACCAGGAAAATCTAAAGAGGAATTATCCATTTCCATGTATACCTTATATCTCTCATTACATGTTTTTTTCTCAATCCGGAGAATATTTTTGCTTTTATCCATATGATATGCTTAACCTGCTCACTAATTATTTGATTGTTAGAATCCTAACTATTTCAAGTTTTGTAGTTAATTAATTAATATATCCAGTAACAAATATGCATGGAATTCCATCTGTAAGCTAGGCATTATGAACCAGTAACGAATCAAACAAAATTTCTCAAGGATTTATAGTCTAAAATTCGCTCGGCTTTTCTCACACTTGCTATTATTGTTTTTAAAGTTGTTTCCATTTTTGATATATCACTTTTTCAGTGCATATTTTAAATAAACAGAATTACTTTCTAAGAACTACATAGAAGTGTTTCTCCAATTTGTTTATAAAATAATTAGAAATTTTTAAAAATAATATGTTCGTTATCTTCCTTGGAGCTTAGCATTTATAGCCTATACCTATTCATCAAACATACTTAGAAAGATAACACTGTTTTACTTTAAATCAGAGACACACAAACCATGGAACTGACAAAGCTCACACTCCAGGACTCCCTCCTTTCAGTATTCCCAGCGATGCCCTACCCATGTGTGCATGCGATTATACATATATATTTAATTTTTAAAAATTATGTATTTTAACTAAAATTAGTTGATTGCTGCCCCTTTCCAATTTGACTTTCCCCAACAATACCTTTCTTTATTTGGGATTTCACTGTAGTGGACCCAGGCATCACAGGAAAGAAAAGAGGCCGGAGACTTACAATTTGAAAAAAAAGTTGTTTGGAAAGTTTCAGTACAATAAGTAAGAAAGTGCAAACTCCTGAATTGAAAGTACATGTGAATATTAAATTTATTTAGGAAAGATCTGAGAGAAAAATGTAGATAAAATTAGTGAAATACAAAAGTAATAATAAATTCAAATAATTCTGACACTGAGGAGCTAATTGTAATGAAAAATGTTTTCAGATCACACCAAAAGCAGTAAATCATGTAAAGGAAGACATAAATTTTAAATACAAGTAATTAATTAGCTTTTGTATTGTTTGATAATCCAGTTAATTAAGTGGCATGAATCACATAAACATGTTGGGAAAATTTTAAATTTCTTGCAATGTGACATGAAATATGGGCAAGGAGAGCATCAAAATCACAATATAGAACTAAAACCAGGACAGCCATGACAAATTGGCAAAGGACTTTGATCAATTCAAAGAGTGTTTAACGTTAAGTGCTGCAGAAGAAAACTTGAAGTGCTCTGACACTTTACATCTCACATGTGAAAGACACTCCTAATAAAAGTTTCTAAACTCTTCTAGAGAATATATTACATTACCCTTCTCTTCTCTCCACAGAAAATATTACAAAGTTGTTGTCGAATGAGGCATTCGAAGAATTTAGAGAAAAAGTATAATAAAAATGTGTCAGGGAGTTCATTAATAAAAAATATTTTCTGAATTTTCTGATGTTTGTAATATTTGCTAGCTTTCAGTTTTAATCTGCTGCTACATCTCTTCATAGTCTAATTATTTCACTACTGGTTTTGCACTTGTAATATTCCATTCTTTTTTATCAAGAGTTCTCTCACCCCTGAATTGATAAATGCTTCAGTGCTCACAAAACTGGATTTGCATTTGCCTTTGCCTATTTTTGAGGCTCAGTCAAGCATTAAAAAAAAACCAAAAAACAAAAAACAAAAAAACAAAAATGAATGAACATATATAAATCTACAAAAATAAAAAACATTTTTGCTTTAAACTGTGTAAGATGTTTTCAAAAAGATTTCACAAAGTAGTACTGACTGAACCCAAAATAGATTTACTAATTGCTACTTCTCAAAAAATATAAAGTATTCTTCTTTGCAAAAGATGTTGAAAACAGTTAATGGCTGCTTTTTAAATGACTTTAAAAGAATGTGCAGCAAATCGAGATTTGTTTAAACTTTCTGAAATACCCACTCTGTGCGAGGCACTTTTGAGTGCCTTTAATAATGCTCAATAATACCTCCTAATCCCTTCTTTCAGCAGGGTTTGGGAAAAAAGTAGAATAAATAAATATAACTATTGACTGTATATATCTTAGTCCATTGGGGCCACTATGACACAGGTAACATAGTCCAGTGGACTGAAGAATAAATATTTGCTTCTCACAGTCCTAGAGCCTGGGAAGTCCAAGTTCAAAGAGCTGGCAAATGCGGCATCCAGCGAGGTGCACCCTGGCTCCCTGGTTCATGGTGGGAAGGTTGATAGAGCACTCTGGTGTCTCTTCTACGGGTACTAGTCCCATTCTCGAAGGCCCTGCCTTTACCATTTAATCACCTTTGCAAGGCCCCACCTCCTAGAACTATCATATTGGGAGTCAGGATAGCGGTATACGAATTCTGGGGGGACACAAACATTCGATCCATAACGGTTCACAGTGAATGAGATAAACGGAGTCTCGTGAGAGAGCATAATGGGGGAAAGGAATGCTGATGTGGGGAAGGTGGTACGAAAACCTCCCCAAGAATGAGAATTACATACCAAAGCTGAATGATGAGAAAGGTGGCAATGAAAAACAAAATCACAGGAAGAAATTCACACATCAGAAAGAGCAAATACACAGTCCATAATAATATCTGGGTATTCAAAGTTTTATGTCTACTTCTTAAAAGACTCACCACCTCCACTTATATTTGGTTTTAATTAGACTATTACAGTGTTCTTCATGAAAGGTACTTAAATGTGCTGAGAAATACCTAGAGCGCATTCGTTTTACCCGCCGTCTACGCTCCCATTAATAAGTCTCAAAAGACACCTGGAACACTGTTTAATCTGAGCTTCTGTGCAACTTCGTATTTGTTTTGAATTAATTATGAAGAAAGCACATATGATGAGACCTGACAACGAAGTGCATCACTTGCAAAGGAAGAGTCCTTGTTAAAGCTGTAACAAGACAATTTGTGGCCTTAGTGCTTTTTGAAAGAGTTTTATACTTAGCTTGCTTGCTAGAATGGCTCTTTGGAAAGTAATGCAGCAATCCATCACCTTCGTAATTGATAATGTATCCTATAAAATGATTTCATTTAAGGACAGACAAAGAGTACCATTTGGAAGGATGTAACAAATATTAAAAAACAAAGACATCTGAAATAGAAAAGCACATTATGAGAATAATAATCTGTGGTAAGTCTATTAATATGCACTTTATATTGGTCATGGGGTAGAGACAGAGTAAGATCTCAAGAGTCAGTCTGTCTGAGTTAAAACCTCTTTCACTTACTAGCTCTTTAACTTTGAATAACCATTTAAACTATACCTCACTTTCTCAACAATGATATGAGAACACTAATAGTTATGTCATAGGTTTATTATAAACATGTAGCATAGAGTTTTGCAAATAATAGCTATTCTTATTACCTCTTTCATTCCTCAATTTCAGCATGATCTTACCAAGCATCAGACAAAAATAATTCTTTATAATGAAAATGGAAATGAGGTTAAGTAAACATTTTAAAAATCCTATCATTTTGGAGAAGGAAATAATTAACATCTCTGAACTAAATATTAAAGTGTTAGGCATCAAATAACTAAATAAATAGAAACAAAATTGAAAAATTTGAACTGTAATCTTTTTTAGGCGTACAATTAAATTATGTTTTTTTCACTTTTTAGCTTGAGATTGTTCTATATGCTTTACTTGTAAAATGCAATTCCAAATTTCACATGTGAAAGATGATAACTGAAAGCATTACATACTGCTCCAACTGGGCTTCTGGTGCAGGTGAAACAAATTCCACCAGGGACAGTTCAGCGGAAGGTCAACGGACCTGAACCCAGGGCCTTGGGCCCAAATGTATTTCCAAAGACAAACAAGGATTTTTCTGTTAGTCTTTTAGTCATTGTTATTCTATTTTCCTCTTCTCTATTGAATATTCTCAATTTCTAATCATCCCTCTGACTAAAGACCAAAGAGCGTCATTTATGTTACATTTTCTAATATCTAAGTACAGGTCCAAGTAGACAGTAACTCAGGTGACACTGGGTGGGTCCAGAAAAATATTTTGGGAATTTAGTCAATAAATTTAAGACCAAAATGACAGGCCAAATCTAAGAAGATGAGGTTTGCTAAGGATGCCAATGTTGTTGACTATTATCCTCACTATTTATAAAAAGTAATTAAATTCACACAAGGTATACAGTCTATTTTGAATTTACGTACTTTTTTATTTTTTCCGTCATCATTCATGCAAGAAATCTGTATTGTTAGCATTTCTGACCTTTGGTAAAGATGGACACAGCTTTCAAGAGCAAAAATAGATTTAAAAAAGAAAGAAGAGCAGCCGAAAATCTTCGTTAAGAATAAGCATATCTGGAGAGAGGGGGAATATGGCATAGATGATAGAGGCTCTGTTCATCCCTCTGGCGACCAAATCAAAGTTATGACGGAAACAAGGAGCAGCAGCAAGGAAAAATCGCCTGGGATCTAGATGAACAAGCCATACAACTAGGGAGAAATCCAAGAAATCACCCTACAACGACAGAAGGTAGGACGAGATGAGGATGTGAGGCTGTCCAGTCCCCCCCAGCTGAGTGAGACAGAGGCTGCGGCAGCTGCAGCGGCAGACGCCTCTTAAAGGGGCCGCATCCACGAGCGGATATTCGTGGTGACGGACCTGCTGCTCACTCTGAGCACCAGTGCCGACTGGGCTGCATGCAGGAGACACCAGGGACTTACAGGGAGACATTGTCGGCGTGAGGGCCTAGACGAGACTCGCTCTGTACAGAAGAGCCGGTGGTATCCATTTTTCCCAGTTGAGCCTCCATCCCAGCGTGCAGACACAGCGCCACCAGAGATGTGACATCATCAAACTGGATAACAGGGGTCGCTCAGCCAGAGGATTCCCTGAAACCCCGCCTCCCCCAACTCACAGCCCCACCCAAGCCACATCCAGGTGTCTCCTCAGTGAGTTAGGTGCTCCTTGCTGAGCAGTGCCTAGACTCACACTGGAGGCAGCTGGCCTCGGTTTCTGGTGTGGCCTTTTGAGGCAACTCTAAGCACTGCATCTGTGGATTGCTTGCTGAACCTTAACAGGGGACCCTGGAGGGTCACAGGCTGGGGCTAAATTTGGCCTGCAGCTGAACCTCTCTTAGGACTGTGCCACTGGACACCTACTACAAAAATCCAAACTAATAAGACCGGGAGACTTAGGAGCTTTGTTTAGTACATAGAAACAGACACAGAAAGGCAGACAAAATGGGAAGACAAAGAAACAGAAACCATATGAGAGAAGAGAAGAGAGATCCAGAAATAATGGAGTCAAGCAATCTAACAGATGCAGAGTTCAAAACAGTGACTATAAAGATGCTCAAGGAACTTGTGGGAAAAGTAGACAAATTCAGTGAGAACTTCAACAAATTGATAAAAAAACATAAAAATGGAAATGTAAATTATAAAAGAGAACCAGTCAGAAATGAATAACACATTGTCTGAGATGAGAAGTATATTAAATGGAATAAACAAAGTGAATAAAGAAAAGGATTAAATGACCTATACAGAGGATGGGAAAGACAAGGACACTCAATCAGAATGGCAAGAAAAAAGAAGCCAAGTCTATAATAATTTAAGGAGCCTATGGGACAGTATTAAAAGTAAAAATATCCGTGTCATCGGGGTACCCCAGGGAAAGATGTTGAACAGCTATTTTAAGAAATAATGATGGAAAAATTCCCTAATCTGGCGAAGGAAATAGACATAAAACCCCAGGATGCTCAGAGAGTCCCAAAAACCAGAAACTCAACAAGGCCCACACCAAGACACATCATAATTAAAATGCCAAAGGTTAAATACAAAGAGAGAATCTTAAAAGCAGCAAGAGATAAGCAGATAGTTACCTACAAGGGAGCATCCATAAGACTGGCAGCTGATTTCTCAAAAGAAACTATGCAGGACAGAAGCGCTTGGCACAAAATATTCGATGTGATGAAAACCCAGGATCTACAACCCAGAATACTTTATCTAGCAAAGTTATCGTTTAGAATTGAAGGACAGATAAAGAGCTTCCCAGAAAAAAAGCTGAAGGAATTCTCATCACCAAGCCAGTATTACAGGTAATGTTGAAGGGACTTCTTTAAGAAGAAAAAAAATGTATCAAAAACAGGAATAAAGAATGGTAACAACTACATTACTATCAAAAAGTACCTAAAATGGAAGAGTTAAGTGCTCCAACCAAAAGATAGAGTGCCTGAATGGATAAGAAATCAAGATCCCTACATATGTTGTTTACAAGTGACTCACTTCCGATTAAAAGACATAGACTAAAAGGAAGGGGATGGAAAAATATATTACCTTGATGGACCTACAGGGTATTGCGTTGAATGAAATGGGTTGGATAGAGAAAGGCAAATAGCTCATGATTTCACGTACATGTGGGATCTAAAGAACAAAATCAACATCAACAACAACAAAAGCGGGAATAAACTCATAGGTACAAAGAATATTTTGAGGGATATTAGATGGGAGGAGGGTTGGTGAAGAAAAAGGCAAAGGGATTGAGAGGTGCAGGTGGATGGCTGCAGAGCACACATAGAGATGTAGAGCATAGCATGGGGAAGATGGTTAATAATGTTGGAATGAATATGTGGCGGGAAGAAGGGGTGCTAGATTTGGTGGGGTGAGTGCTTTGCGAGTTGTGTGGATCTCTGATCAATATGCTGTACAGCTGAGGCTGATGTGTTGTTGCATGCCAACTATAATTGAAAAAATAACTCATCGAATTGTACAATGTAAATGCAGGCAATTAGTTGTGTATTATATTTCAATAAAGACCAAAAAAAGAATAAGCATATCTATTTCCTGGAATATCTCTTTGAAACATACTCTTTGTCAAACCAAAACCAAGGTGGTGTTTAAGGCTGAATCCTCACTGCTCTCAGTAAAGGGAAAAGCAGAGACCTAGCTATGCAATAATAACAATGAGCACTGTCGACAAAGGCCCATACACCTGAAAAATGTTATGCATTTTGGTCCTTCCTTGAGTAAAAATAAAAAAATCACCATCTGCTCCTGCTTGCTTCTGCATGCTCCTTATGAATATGAAAACAGAAAGAGAGCTCCACAATTTTCTAGCCTTGTTGAGGTGCATTTGATAGGGAAATTGGAAGATGAAGGTAGGAGTGTGATAGAAGACGAAAGGTATTTCCATGTATTTCGTACTTCTGTGATGTGCATGTACATTTGCATGTCTTTCACTCACATTGCTCCATAAAAGGTATTACTTATGTAACACGAATCAGCACAGCCTTCCTCTTTAGTATTCTCTGCCATGTGCACTCAGCAAAATTAATTTAACAAATCTGAAAAAAAATTATCTGACTTGAAGAGAAAATTAGGTTTCCTGACATCTGTATGAAGTGAAGAACACATTAAGAATGAAAACTTTCAGAAAGAGCCATAACAATCTCTTCATGGCTCCTAAGTACTGTGACAATATAGCTAAATTTAAAATAACCTTGGGCCTCATGGTTCCTTATTTTGCATACCTAGTTTTCCAACTGTGAATCTAGATAATGTTTTTTTTTTTTCTGATAATTTTTTCAACTTCATCACTAATGCTGGTACTTAATTAAAAATATAGATAATTAAACTTATGAATTTCAGATTTATCCTAAAATATCTAAAGCAGCATATTAATTGATCTTGGTAGAATTTGATGTGTAAAGGCGGCTAGGCTGACTCACAATCCCTAAAGTTTTAGTCAAATGCAATCCAAGGTGTAAAGAAATTTTGTAGCTGTAAAGTCTCTAAACAGTAGATTTTACATCAGAGATTATCTTGAATGAGATTCACTTAGTCCATTAGGAAAATCTAAAAGAGAGACGGAATTTTCCTAGACAAACTGCCAAGCCGTCTTCCAAAGTACCATTCTGAATTCCCTCTGGCAATGAATAAGTTCTGTTGCTCCACATCTTTATCATTTGGCATTGTCAGTGGTCTGCATTTTGGTCATTCTAATAGCATAGTTGTATCTTGTTGTTTAATTTGCATTTCCCTGATGACATATGACATGAGCATCCTTTCATGTGCATATTTTCCATCTCTATCTCTCCTTTGGTGAGTTGTCTGTTAAGGTCTTTGACCCATTTTTTAAATCAAGTCCTTGTATATTTTAGATAACGGTCCTTTATCAGATGTGTGTGATTAAAAAGTGATGGCCTTAATATTTGAAACATATTTGCCAATTATTCATTTTAATGAGTCTCTAAAAGGTAATACATATTTTTAAAATGACCACCTGTGGGAGGTTGTATATATGTTTTGGTATTCTAGGAGTTATACGAAAATAGTGACACAATATTTTAGAACAGTTCTAGTTCCACCGAAAAGAATATATCTATATTACATCTGTATTATTTAGTAATACCTTTGTCTTTTCGAATATTTTCTCCCAGTCTGTCTCTTGTATTTTTATTTTCTTGACAGTGCTTTTGCAGAGCAGAAATGTTTAATGAAGTCCAGTTTGTCCACTATTTCTTTCCTTGGTTCATGCCTCTGGTGTTGTATCAAAAAAGTCATTGTCAAAACTAAGGTTCTTTTATGCTACCTTCTAGGAGTTTTATAGTTTTACATTTTACATTTAGTTCTGTGATCCATTTTGAATTAATTTTTATGAAAGATTTAAGTTCTATATCTAGATTTTTTTTTTTTTTTTTTGCATGGGGATGTCTAGTTCTGGAACCATTTGTTGAAAAGACCTATAGTTTTTATGGATGTTTCCATTGACTTTCATCAAGAGAAGGGCAAATCATTCCTTTATTTCTTATATTGGTCCTGGTCAAGATCCATCACGGTGACTTTTTTTTTTTTAAGAATCTATGGAAAAGAAAATTGTTCCATCTTGCACTCGGGCCTGTCTCTTTATAATGCAGTCAACTTCATTCCTTTTTTAGGCACTCTAAATGCAATAAAACTTAAGAAACAAAGTGAAAGTTCTTCAAGAAACAATTTTCCCTCCATTACAGAAAATATGATAGAAATCTCGTCACATTTTATAGTTATATATGCATATCAGTTTTTGTATTAAACATATTTCAGCAAATTTACTATATAGGTACAGATATAATTTTATTATTCCATGCAATATCACTGTGATTTTCTCATGAAAATAAGATTAAGTTAAAAAGCATTGGAAAAATAGAGTGATACGGCAGTGGATTTTTGGCATGTGGCATAATGTTATACAGAAGTCAACTTTAACTGCTGAGATTTGTCACCTACCAACTCATTTTTCCCAATGCTGCAAGTTTTTGGCCGCGGTAACATTTCTGTCACTCAATCTGGAACTCTGTAGACCACAAGACTATCTCATATACATAATGAATATTTTAATGAGCTTCTGATTCCAATTTTGGAAAATTGATTTCCTCTTCTTGTTTCATAATAGTATTTGTATTGCCTAAAGTGATTTAACCCTATTTGTGTCTCAAAATTCTTTAAGATTGAGTGTTATGGTCTCATAAAATAAATTAGGTTACAACTTCATAACTATATCAAGTTCAATAGTTATATATTAAGTGTCTGAAACAGTGAGTGTCTATACCCTATAACACACAGGGTACTTCGTCAATGTATGATTTTTAACATAATACTTTAGAAATTGTCAAATAGTAGTTTTATTTGGGTTTACGCCATATGTTTAAAAAAAAACTTAGAGCTTCTCTTTTTGAAGGAAAACTGATAGCCTTAATATTTGAAACATATTTGCCAATTATTCATTTTAATGAGTCTCTAAAAGGTAATATATACATTTTTTAAATGACCACCTGTAGGAAGTCGTATATATGTTCTGTTATTCTAGGAGTTATATGAAAATTGTGACACAATAATAATTTAGAACAGTTCTAGTTCCATTAAAAAGAATATATCTATATTACACCTGCATCATGTAGTAATATCTTTGTCTTTATATAACAGAAAACCTAAGCAAAGTGTCTTAAAGAAATAACAATGTATTTGTTCCCTATAATAAGTTGAAAGGCAGAAGTCTCGGGCTGATGTGGCTGTTCATCGACATACTCAGTGATTCAGGCTCTATTTTCCCTGTCTGATATCCATTGTGGGTAGACCTCTATCACTATGCTTGTCAGTTAATGGAAGAGAGTTCTTGTATTCATGTACATGTTCCAGGAAGGAAAAAAAGGTTCCACATAGCAAGACTTTGCTTTTTCTTTGGGGAGGGGGTGGCTCCATATTCAGAGAGTTGCACCTATATCTCACTGGACATTTTTTATGTTGCGGAAACTCCCTAGTTAGAAGATGTTCGGTAAATTAACACTATCAAATCCTTCGTCCTGCTTTTGTTTTGTTATGTTTTGCTTTTTAACTACCGTGTAACAAACTGTCTCAGAACCCAGTGGTTTAAAACAAGTATTATTTGACAGTCAAATTAGATTTCCAATATTTTCCCAAGAATTCAGGAAATGGCCAATTGCTTAATTTGCATCTGAACCCCATGATATAAGCTAGCGCTGCTGGAAACATGTTGGAAATTACAGCAAAGAGCAGACAAGCCATCAGAGTTTCTGAAATCTCACAACGATGCAGAGACAAAGTTTTGAGTTTGAGTTTGGGGATGTCAAGTAATCCCACTTGGAGGTCCAAAAACTCAGAGAAAATGGAGGTGTTGAGAAGTGACTCTGACGTTCCAATATTCCCTGGATGCATATGTCAATTTCTTCAACGGCATGGGCAGTGAGATAAGAAGGCAAGCACAAAGCTTCTGAAAGCAGAGGAGAGTTTTAATCAGTCTCATAGTGGTAGGGAGACCAAAACTGGAGACCAAATCTGCTCACAAGAAAAAAAACGAGGATCTCAGTGGGGAGCTTTGGCAGGCTAAACTGGAGATTTAGGAATTAATCAGAAGGAGATTCCCACAAAAACTGTACTCACCCTTAAGTGAGTTCAGTGTCTGCTGTACCTACACACACACACACATACACACACACACACACACACACACACACACACACACTAGCCAAAATTCATTCTAAATGAAAGTAAAATTCTCAAAATTCTCAAAAATATTCCATACATAATATCTAGCTAAACGGGGTGAGTCGTGTCCCCAAAATATGCTCAAGTCCTACCTGCAACACCTGTGAATGTGGCCTTGTTTAGAAACAGGGTCTCTGCGGATATAATCAAGCTACAAGGCAGATCATACTAGGTTAGAGAGAGACCTAAATCCAGTGCCTGGTGTTCTTATGAGAAGAAGAGAGGGCATGCAGAGAAACACAGGGAAGAAGGCCAGGTGATGATGGAGCCAGAGATTGGAGTAATGTAACTACAACCCAAAGAATGCCAAGGATTGCTGAAAATCATGGAAGAGGCAAGGAATGATTCTTCCCTTGCATACTCTGCAAGGAACATGGCTCTGCACACACCTTAATTTCAGACTTCCCATTCTCAGAATGGTGAGAGAATGAATTTTTATTGATTTTTATTGATTTTAGCCATTCAGTTTCTGGTACTTTGTTATAGTAGTCTTTATTATAGTAGTCTCAGCATTCGATTGTATATGACCAGGAATATTAAAAAATGTACCTAGAGAAAATCAACAGTGGCTTTGGATAAATAAATGACACAGTTATTACAATTATCACAATAACTATACAAATATGTGCAAGAAAATATAAGACATTTTTCAAACTTTTATCAAAGAGTTAAAATCTATAAAGAGGGTCATGTGGAAAGTCTAAAACTTAAACATATGTATTTGATTTAAAATTATATTAGAATTATAGTATAGAATTGCATATATTATATACTACATATTCATATTAAAATTATATATAATAAAAATTATGACTCAGATAAATAATTTTAACAGCACATGGGAATCAACCGAATAGATAATTAGTAAACTTTTACAAAGAGTAGCAGAAAATATTCAATCTGAATGATGGTATGTCAAGGGAATGAAAATACAGAAGAAAAGCTTACGTGACACAGTGAAAAACTCTAATAGTTGTATGACAGGAGTCCCAGAAAAGTAAGAGAAAGATAATGAAGCACGAAAAATACTTGAAAAGATAATGGTTAATAGTTTTCTAAAACCAGTAAGAATCATCTCTCTATCTCTTTAGGAAACTCTCCTGAAAAATAACAGGGTGAGTAAAAAAAAAAAACCATCTTAGATTTCCATACCAGAGCAAAACAAACTCTGACAACAAAAATAATATCTTAAAAGAAGTCAGAAAATAAAGGTACATTATCTTAAAAAGAGCAACAATAAGAAAGAAGGCTGAGTTTTGAATGAAAGCAACAGAAAAATGTACATATTAAAATTCACAGTCCAAATGCATATATAAAAAACAACAGTTGAATAGCAAATTATGTTTTCATCATGAGAACTTAGAAAAAGAACTGAACATCAAAGAAAGTAAAAAGAAGGCCATAAAATGATAAAAACAGAAATCAATGAAAGAGAAAAATATAAGTAGTCAATCAAACCAAAAACTTTTCTGGGAATGATTATTAAACTTGATAAATTGTAGCAAGATTAATCAAGAAAAAAAGAAAATAGAGGGAATAAAAAAGGAGACAATAGCACAGATTCTACAGATTTTAAGTTCATAAGATGATATTATGAACTACTGCCAGTAAATATTAACTGCTTCAAGATGAAATAGCAAGCATCTTTTGACTTTGAAATAGGCAAAGATTAATCTTTAAACTTTTCTAAAATAAAACATGGTCTAACTGGTCTGCATGGACTACTTTAAAACTCAGAATTTCTGTTTACTAGAATATGCACCATTAAAATGATGAAAAAGGAGCCACAGAATGGAGGAAGATATTTGCAATTTTTATTCCTGACAACCTGTGTCTGGAATATAGAGAACTTCTATAAATCAGTAAGAACAACAGAAAGTCCTAATTTTAAAGCTGGATGAAATCTTAAATACCTACTTTACAAATATAACAGGCACGTTGTCAACAAATATATAAAAAGCTGCTCAACTTCTTAAGTGATTAAAAAACACAAATCAAAACCACAATGTGATACTACCAGTGTGATAATCACTGCAATAGCAAAAAGAAAAAGACTGAGAACCAAGACTGAGCAAGGGTTAAATAAATAAGCATGGAGACCGGAAGTGGAATGCCCAAACACTACTAGTTGCTCCTATCACTCTGGAAAATTCTTTGTTATGTATTTTAATGTAGCTGTTTCCATTGCTAGATTAATACCCATCAGAATTGTTTCCACAGTTTAACACATAGATACGTACAAGGGTGTTTATAGCAGTGCTATTTATAATAAACGACTGCAACTAAATGCTGATTAACATTAGAAGAGGCAACAATAAAGTATATTACAACAAAATACCATATAGCAATGAGAATGAACAATTGCTATACTCACAAATTTGAATCACAAACACAATGTTGAATGGATGAAGACAGACACATATCTACTGAATAACGCCATTTATTTAAAAAAAAAAAACAACTCAAAGACAAGCAACAAAGCTTAAGTGTTAGAATTCAAGATAATAGCTATTTTTGTGTATGGCTTAATTACTGGGAGCGAGTAGGAGCTGGTTTTTCTGAGGCATCAATTACATTGTTTCTTGGTGTAAGTTGCCATTACATGTTTGATTTCATTTTGTTAAAATTTATCATTTTGTATAATTTGATATATATGTATATACTTCCATAAGGAGTTCATTTAAGAAATAAAATAATGAAAGTTAGTACCCCCAATAACCAAGGCATTGTGAGGCAGGAGATGGGGATCAAATCGCTTGGACTTTTGGGTCAGATATGTTTGGGTCTGAATCATGGCAGTGCAATTTCTGGTCTCTATGTCCTTTATAAAATTATATAACGTCTCTAAGTACTCAATTTTATCATGTTAAAATAGAAATTATAATAGTTATTTGAGGCATAAATTGTCTTCCACAGTAACAGAACTTATATTGTGTCGTGGATGACAATGTGCCTATCTTTTAAAACAAAACAAATCAAACAAACAAAACTGTTTTCCATTGTGTATCACTGAAAATATTTTTAATTTATTCTCTATGGCTAATGCCAGTAACTATGTTAAAATTCTGAGATACTAAATTGAATAATTCATAGCTCCTTCTCGTAAAAAACTCACAAGTTCTTAGGGGAAACACAGAAAAACTATATGTCTCATTTTAAAATGTTAAGTTCCATGACAACAAGAATCAAGCTTGTCTTGTTCACTCTCTTAGTCTCATGGCCCAGCATGAAAATGTTTATGGCACTAAGTAAAAGTCAGTAAATATTTGTAAAATGAAGGAACGAACAGATGCATGAATGAAATGTGCTATGATAGAAGGCCTCGCATGTTATAATGGGAGAATGAAGAATCACCCGCATCTACATCTAGGAAGGTTGGAAGATGCTCTACACAGGGGGTAAATCTGGTTTCAATCTTAAAAGATAAGTAGGTGTTCATCAGCCTGGCTTGGTGGGAGGCGAAACTGAGGGTAGCGTAGCAAAGAAAGAGAAGGCATTCTAAGCAGAAGAGACGTAATAAAGTACTGAGTTCTTTTTCATCTGCTAAAGAGAACAGAAAATCAGAGCAAGTTGAAACTAAAAATAAGGAAAGAAGGAGCGTTTCTACAGTAATCTAAATTCTCTTCCAGTTCTTCCTAAAATCATGATGCACTGGGTTGCCAATTTTGGCAACTACCTTGGCTGCTCTCCCAGGGAATTTCCCAGACCAGTTGCCTTCCAGATTGTGCAGCTAGTTTACCTTGTTACTCATTCCTCTAAAATGTGGCTGAATAACTAAGGTGGTTAATGCATTTAAATCATGGCAATAACAGCTTATTTTTAATTTATGAGCTATTGTTTCGAAGCCACACAATCTTTTAGTGCCCTCACCTAAAGGAATGGATAATTTGAGGACCTAATCTCTATGGAGGATATTTTGGGTTATGCCTCACTTATTCTAGTATGACTCAGGCTTCATTTCTTTCTGTTTTTTAGCTTTATTAAGATATATTGGCAAATAAAATTGTAATACAGGCACACCTCACTTTATTACGCCTCACTTTATTGCACTTTGCTTTATGGGACTTCACAGATGTTGTATTTTTTACAAATGGAAGTCAAGGCCCTCCAATAGTAAAAAGAATGAGACTCACTTTACTGGAGTACTCGCTTTATTGTGGTGGTCTAGAAGCAAACCCACAAAATCTCCAAGGTCTGTCTGTGTATTTAAAGTGTATGACATAATGATGATTTAACATATACATCCACTGAGAAAGGATCCCCGTAATCAAGTTAACACACCCAACACCCCCATCACCTCACATATTTACTCTTTTTCCCGCCTTTGGTGAAAAGCTTAAGTTCTACTTTCTTAGCAAATTTCAGTTATACAATACAGTATTATCAACCATTCTATACACTAAACTCCCAGGCCCCTTCATCTTATAACTGACAGTTTGTATCTTTTTATAAACTTCTTCTCATTTTCTCTACCCACCAACTCCTGACAACCACTATTCTACTCTGCTGACTTTGTGGTGTCGTTGTCGGATTTCACATATAAGTTACACCATCCAGCACTTTCTGTCCGGCTTATTTCACCTAGCAAAAGGCCCCCGAGTTTCATCCATGTTGTTGCGAATGGCAGGAGTTCCTTGTTTTTTAAGGCTGACTAATATCTATTACTCCAAGGTGTGGGGGGGGAGGGGCAATATATAGGACCATGGTGAGGAGAGACGGCAGATATGCCATCGCTGTGACCCTAACATCAATGGACAGACCACTGCATCGGGCCCTTCTGCTTGGTTCCCAAAGCCCATCTCACTCTTTTCTCTTTACAATAATCTTACAGTTCGGGTGAGACTGACCTTCTTTCCACTGTAGAGATGCACCTGGTTGACAGAAAACATACCATGCAACCTCGCACACCTTACCAAGCAAATGGCTCCTCAGCGGGCACACCTAATCCACTGATCACATGACGACAGTGCCCTGGCCACAGTGATGGGTTCACGACATGGCAGTGAAACCAGACAGCTTGAAGCAGGGCCGACAGACATAAACTTTATTTCTGCTAACACCAGGATAATACAATGGAAACTTGTCTGTCACAGGAGTGTGTAATTTACTGAAAGACTCCCACCTTTTTTTTGATTTGGAGTGAGTTATCATTCTGTGTATCATACAGCCTCGGTGGGAGTGATGTTGTCTCCAGCGGGGTGAAAATCAGTTCTCGTGGGAGAGAAAAAAAATGAGCTATTGTAATAGTATGTGGCCTTCCAAAGCACATTACATAAACAGATATACAGTATATCTGCAGTACTAAATGTTGTTGGGGAAGGGCAATTAGGGGGAAAAAATAGTATATTTTAAAAGGCTTTTTAAAAGGGTGAGAATGAAAAATGCTTGAGAAATCCTTGTAGAGCTCATCTGAGGTAAAATATAAGTTCTCTACTAGATTGTGATAGCATCTTCCCTCTCTTCTACCCTATCTCTCATTTTAGGTGGTATGTACAAGCTAATTTTATTACTAGTTTAAGCAGGCCTCTAACTGGGAAGTCAAATCTACAGAAAATAAGTTGTAAGGCTCTGATGTGTCCCCAAACTAATTATATGCACTCTGGGGTCATCCTCAGTTCAGCGGCGCCAGACATCAGGGCCAGAGCATCCGAGCAGAGAGCTGGAATGCGGGTAATGCAAGTGCCAATGGGCTGGCTCTGCAGGGGCAAAGAAGAAAGTGGGGAGGTTGAAAAAAGAGTGGAAGGGAGGGCAGAGGGTCAGGTTAGGAGGAAAGAAGAGAGGAGAGAGACCCAGTGAGACAGAAGTCACAGCTTTTTGTAGCCTAATCCACACGTGGCATGCTACCACTTCCTCGTGTTCTATTCATCGTAATAGAATAACTCAATGCTTTACCAAGAGGCGGGAGTCATTGGGGCCCCTGTTAGAGGCTGCCCACCGAATCCCCTACTGTGGACCTTCGTGGCCAGGCCCCGACTCTGCTCTGTGCAGTCACCTTAAAACGCAGCCCCTCACTCTCTCCGCGTCTGCCTCTGTCCCTTCTATTCTCAAGCCTTTGGCCACAGTGCCTTTGTTCATACATTTATCTCTTCCTAAAACATCCTTCTCTCCCTTCCATCTTTGAAAACATAACTCTTACTCATTTTTTTAATTTTCCATTTATTTCATTATTTCCTATTTTTCTCATTTCCAACTTAGGTCCTATTAATAGGGTTGCTAGATAAAATACAAGATGCTCAATTCAATGGACCTTCAGATTTAAAAAAAAAAAAAGTTTTGTTCTGTTTTGTTTCGTTTTGTTCTGTTTAGTATAAGAACATCCCAAACATTTCACAAGACATGTTCTTTATCTGGATTCATCTGGGCTTCTTGTATTTTTATTTGCTAAATGTGGCAGCTCCACCAGTGAGAGACATAAGAAATTCCCCAGTTCTCCTAGGTCAGGTCTGGCCTGTAAGAGGCACTCCATAAACACTTGTTGGGTCAATGAGCGATCATTTTTATTCTTGTAGGCTTTCAGAAAAAAAATTAATTATATAAATCAAGAGTACAATATGTCTTAGTTGCTTAATAATTCATAATAATTTAGAAAGATTAATTTAGCATATTTTTAGGCAGGTTTCCTTTTCAATGAGATGATATCAACTATTCATAGTGAAGCTGTAATTTGTATCCAATATTTCTTCATCCAGCAAATTCTGTTTTTATCATGCACTATCTACTGGAAAAAGTAAATTTCTTTTAAAGTTGTTTGAGGGAATTGTAAAGTGGAAAGTTCTGTAATTTTGAGGGAGCAACATACACGCTTTAAGCTTCAGTTTTTTTTTTTTCATTAAAATGACAGTAAGAAGAGGAATGATGTGGAGATTAAATGTGTCAATGAGAATATAGTAAGAAGAGCACATGGCACTTAGAAGGTGCTTAATGAATCCTCCCTTGAGCCTTTCTTACCCCCTCATCATTTACATATTTTAAATTAGCTGAGACAAAATATATTGATGACAGAGAAAATAGGATACCACTAAAAATCATGGAAGACCTCAAAAACAAAGAACACATTTTCTTTTATGTTTCTAATCCATTTAGTAAATTAGCTAAAACACTGTAAATGAAGTAGTTGAGACTTGAATTAACTTTATTTCTTGTTTTGTTTTACTTTTCTTTTTTCTTCTCTCTCTCTCTAATTAGAGCTGAAGTATATAATAAATCTGCTTGGGAATAAAATGGGTATAAGAGTATAAAATAAAAAATGTTCTATGTAATGATTTAAATCTTAAGCTCTGATGGGAAATGGTGATGAGCTTAATAATGTCAGATCAGGAAACATCGAATCGGAAGGATCACTGAGCAAGAGCAGGCAAGCTCCCTCTCCCCCCACACACTGCGTTGTTTAATTACTGGTTCAATGCCAGGTTAATAATCACTATCACTGTCACACTCACTTACAGCTTCTCTGAGAAGACATTAATAGTGCGCTGACATTGTAGAGCTTGGGATTTCTACTGGGCAATTGTGCCAGGGCAGGAGGCTTACCTAGAGGACTCCATTATACAGTATGCAGGAAAATGCAGGTTGTTTTTTGAGGGTTTTTTTTTTTTTTTAATTAAGGTAAAACTGGCATATAACATTATATTAGTTTCAGGTGTATAATCAAATGATTTGATATTTGTATGTACTGCAAAATAATCACTACAATAAGTCTGGTTAGCATCTACCACTAGCTACATTTTTTTCTTGTGGTGAATACTTTTAAGATCTATTCTCTTAGCAGATTTACCGAAATAGCTTAGTTAGTATACATAATGTTTAAAATCTCACAAAAATCTGTAATTTCTCATACTCAACTCTGCCTAATAAGATCTAGTGAAGAATAATACAGTTAGGAAGACTGCAGATGCATATATAAGACCTTCTACTAGATGTCACATGTGAATATTAACCAAACATCTCAAGTTCATTATGTTTGAAACAATACTCTTGATTCTCTACCCACTTCGCAAAGGCTGCCGTGCCCCAAATCTTGGGCCCCACCATGTATCCACTTCCTTAGTTATAAGACTAAGAATTGGCTTGCATTCTTATTTTTTTGCTTCTTATCCAATATTCTGTCTCATTTACCCTTAAACTATATCTCAATCTTGGCCATATTTCTCCACATCCACTGCTAATATTCTGGTCATGCCTCCATTATCTAATACTTGCCTGGACTACTTCCTAAATGGTCTGTATGCTTATGTTCTTGACTTTCCTTTAGTCTGTTTTCCACTTAGCATCCGGAATGATCTTTTATAAACAAATCAGAGCATGCCACTCTGCTCATGAGAATGACTCCTCTCATACAGAGTATGAGTGTCTTAAATGGCCTCCACGACCTGGACCTTTTGCGCCTCACTTCCTATTCTCTCGGCCTATTTTATTTTAGCTAAGCAGAATTTATGCTGTTTCTAAAACATATCAAGTCCATTTGGGCCTCAGAGAATACTTGTTTTCCCCTACATTCTCTGATATTTTATAATTGTCATTCCTTCACATTATTCATGTCTTTACAGAAATGTCACCTTCTCAGGAAAGGTTTTCTTTATTACCTCACCTAAACAGAATGATCTCTATCAAAGCAAAAATTTGCACCAAAGTTAAGCAGGCAAGGAAGACCTTATTCAAAGATACTGATATAAGAAAGAAAGGCCACAAATGAGTCTGGACTCGACTTCACTGAAACTAAAAGAATAAGGCTTTTAAGATGTGGGGTAAGAGAGGGAAGATCTTAGGCCATTTGTTTTACTGACTGGCTTTACCCAAAGGAAAAGTAAACCTCTTAAATTTTCATGACAGGAGGTAGTTTTACAAGACATCCACCTAAGTTAAGCTCCTATCCTATCTTCCTTGATGATTATATTTCAAAAGGGTGGCTCCCAGATCCATGACAAATACTTCCTTGGGTTGTGAAACTGGAAAGCACCTTTTAACAGATATGTATGTCAAAAGGGCAAAGAAAGAGTTTACAATTACAAGTTTGCTAAAGTAAATTCTCTAATAAAAGGGAAGTCAATCACTTTCCTACATACTAGAAATGAACAAACGGAAGTTGAAATTAAAAACAATACTATTTATATTAGCATCCCAAAAAAACAAGATACTCAGGTATAAATCTAAAAAACTTATGTATAAGATCTAAATGAGAAAACCTACAAAACTCTGGTGAACAAAATCAAAGAACTAAATAACTAAAGAGATAGTCCATGATTATGGATGGGAAGACTCAATATTGTTAACATGTTAGTTATTCTCAACTTGATCTATAAATTTAATGCAGTCCCAGTCAAAAGCCTAGCACATTATTTTGTGGATTTTGACAAACTGACTCTAAAGTTAATACAGAGAGGCAAAAGATCCAGAATAGTCAACACAATTGAAAAAGATAAACAAAGTTGGAAGACTGACAGTATTCAATGTTAACACTTACTATAAAGCTAACGTAATGGAGAGAGTATGATATTGGTGGAACAGACAAATGAAATAATGGAACAGAATAGAGAGCCAGGAAAAAGACTCTCATAAATATAGTCAATTGATCTTCAACAAAGGAGCAAAGATGATCTCTTAGAACAAATGATGCAGGACAACTGGACGTTCACATAGACATAGACCTTACCCCGTCACGACAATTAACTCAAAATGGATTACAGACCTATATGCAAAATGCAAAACTATAAAACCCCTAGAAGATAGCATATGAGAAAATCTAGATGACCTTGAGTATGGCATTGCCTTTTCATATACAAACCAAAGGCACAATCCATGAAAGAAATAATTGATAAACCGTACTTCATGAAAATTAAAAGCAATATCAAGAAAATGAGAAGATAAGCCACAGACTGGGGGGGGGGGATATTTGCAAAAGACACATCTGATAAAGGACTGTTATTTTAAATACATGCAAAAAATCATAACTCAGCAAGAAAAGAAATAACTTGATTAAAAAATGGGCCAAAGACCTTAAACAGATACCTCACCAAAGAAGATATACAAATGACAAAAACACACATGAAAAGGCACTCTACATGTCACTTAAAATAACAATGAGATACCACTACACACCCATTAGAATGGCCAAAATCCAGAACACCAGTAACAACAAACGCTGGTGAGGATGTGAAGCAAGAGAAACTCTCATTCATTGCTGATGGGGATGCAAAATGGCACAGTCACTTTGGAAGAGGGTTTGGTCATTTTTTCCAAAACTAAACATACCTTCACCATATGATCCAATGAGTATGCGCCTTGATATTTGCTCAAATGAACTGAAAACATTACGTCCACCCAAAAACCTGCACACAGGTGTTTATAGCAGCTTTATTCATAATGGCCAAAACCTAGAAGCATTCAGCAGGTGAATGAATAATAAACTGTGGTACATCCAGACAAAAGAATATTATTCACTACCAGAAAGAAATGAGCTGAAAAGACATGGAGGAACCTTAAATGTGTGAAACTAAGTGAAGAATGCAGTCCGAAAAGGCAACGTACTGTATAACTGCAACTATATGACAATCGGGAAAAGGCAAAACTATAGACAGTAGAAAGATCAGTGGTTGCCAAGGGGAAGGTGGGAGGGAGGGATGAACAGGTAGAGTACACAGGGGTTTTTAGGACAGTGAAAATACTGTTTGATACTATATTTGCAGATAACACTCATTATATATCTAATTAAGCACACAGAGTGTACAACACCAGCAGTGAACCCTAATGTAAACTGCAGGCTTTGAGTGATGATGAGCGTGTCAATGTCGGTGACTTGTTTGTAACAAACGGACCTCTCTTGTGGGTGATGTTGGTAATAGAAAGTGGGACATTTGTAAGCGCAGGAGGTAGATGAGAAATCTCTGGACCTTCCTCTCAAATTTGCTGTGAACCTAAAATTACTCTAAAAAGTAAAGTGTATTAAAAAAATACATATTTTTTCTAAGAAGAAAAGGGAGGGGCCTCAATTCAGATAGAAGCCTGTATAAAATTTGATCGACCGGAGGCGAATGTTAAGGCTGTTTTGGTTTTGTCCTTCTCCTGTCACTTTATCCCCTTATTCTTTTTATTGGTTTTTAAAAAAATATTTATTTATTAGTCTCCATTTTCTTTGATTTATTTTCTAACTTGGTTATATCTTTATTTTTCTCCATAGATCACAAGCTTCCCAATGACAGCAATTTTGCCTATGAGGTTCAGAGTCCTGTCACCAAATATATATTCCTAGTATACACTAGTTATTTTTAAATTTTAAAAAATTAATTAATAATAAGTAATCAATTTATCATAAAAGTGTAATGAGTTGGGAAAACATGAAACAAAATTTAAGATATAACTGTTCAGGTTATATGAAATGGATATCAGAATGTATTTGAAATTAATTGATAATTTTGAGTATAAAATTAACAAAGGTGTTTTCTGTCATATTCTCACCAGCTGTATTTACAATGAAATCCATGAGTATTTCAAATCCAAAAGTATTTCAAAATAAACTGCCTCTATGCTTCAATATCTCCAAATCTCAATTATAAGGCCTCGAAAAGGTGATGATAATACCAGTCTTCAAACAAATCTGTAGGGAAGGGTGAGAATGAAGAAAATGACTTCCATGGCCAAGGGCTCTTGGCAGTCAGGGCCTGGGACAGAAGCTCGTGTGCGAATGCTTTGCTGTGCACCTGCAGAGAAGCAGAGGAGCGTGACTAGCTGACTGCTCCGTCTCACTAGCTGTCTTCGCTGAGGCTCTATAAAGCTACTGCATCACTGAATCGCATCTGCAGGGGGCAGAGAGAAGAATCTCGCTACCAAGTGTCACGTAGCACTGCAGGCCTGTTGGGACCTGAGGGACCAGCAGCAGCTACCCCTGTAACACCTGGGCTTCTCCAGCAGCAGCAGTGGGAATGAAAGTATGGAAACAGTACAAACTCTTTCTAGGGAATCCCCAGCCCCAAATCAAGAAAATTTCAGATTTGTGAATGTGGTATCACCCTGCGGGCACCTCAGACCAGCGTGCACCATCTTAAAACATCTAGATCTTTCCTGGAATAGGAAATGCCTTTTATCAGAAGTGGGGCGTGAGGGATGGCAGCAAGCTGCCATCTCCTAAAAAGAACTAAGAAGTGCTGCAGGCTGGCCCTGAGGCTGTCACCGAGAACCAGCATGTCCCTCTTCCTCCACCAAGACTCAGTTCCCTGCACCCTGGGAAGCGCTTCAGCTGCTCTGGTTTGCTCATCCGGTAGTGTGATCAAAATCTGAATCCCTGAGGGTTTTGAGTCCTTAGTTGTACCCTTCTTGGGGCATAGTGTCTGAAATAAACTATTTGTAGCTCTCGCTGGGCACAGAAGCACCAAGAGGCGCCCCAGTGAATCGATTCCAGACATACTCTTCTCTACTCCTGTGTGGCAGCAACCCTGGAAAGTCATGATGGCCACCGAGACTATCCTGCCAGCTCTGTTGTTTCTTTACTGGCCTCCTTGCACTAAAGTGATCAGATGACAGTCACGCCTCTCAGTTCAATGAAACCTGACAGAAACCTTCTCCCCCTGGGAACTAGAACTTCCAGCTGGCAGACAGTACAACTGTGGACTGGGAAGCAGAAATTCCACAACTGGGTCCCAACATGGTGCTGACAGGAGCTAGATCTATACTTTTACCAGTGTATCTAGCCAGTATCTATATGTTGTAGATATTGTGGATATAGTACTTTATATCGGTTGTTAGATACCCTACGATGGAGAGTAAGTGTCTCAAGCCCACAAGTTATTTTCCTTGAGTTGGCATTCTTAGCTAAGCCTTCAGATTGGTTATATGTGGCACATGCTATGACTAGTGCATCCCACTGTCACCTGCCATAAAAAAAGTGTCTTGGTCAGAGGTGATATGTGTAGAATATTAAGTCCACAGGAATGACATTTTGTAAACAGAGAAGTAAATCTTTATCCAGAGCAAGTATTAATTCTATCAATGATAAATGGCTCCCTCCGAGGGAAATGAGGATTGATGCCACTGAACCTCCACCAGACAGCTAATGGGCTCACGAAGAGACGGTGCTTTATCGAGGAACGAGTTTTGCTCTCTGCTGTAGTCAAGGTCGGCACTCAGGACCGAGAGCTGTGCCAGCCCGGATGAAGTAGACATTCCCCCTTTCACATTCATGTACCTGCTAGTGTGTTACTGGGCTTTCATGAAGGCTGAGAGGCTGACCATGGAGCCATGCGTTATCTGATCATCAGATACACCAAGTACAATGTCAGGCCAGCATAGCAGTACTCCATCGTTAAGTGGCAATGGTTTACCTGGAATGGGCCAGGAAATATTGAGAAGACATATGTAAATCGCATGAGAAGGTGGCTCATGTACCTATTACACTTGTCATCACATCTGTTATACCAATGCTTCTCCCTCTATTCACAGCTATGGCCAACAGACAGAAAAGCAAATAACTTGGATCTGTTTCTCAGGGTGTTTGGTATGATGTGCTGGGTGTGATCAGCATTGGATGCCTATCAACGTATGGTCTTTTCAGAAGTTGCTAACGGTCGTGGAGGGAGGTCTTCCCAGTGGAAGATCTCCATTTGGCCATACGGTCCAAGAGATACGGCATCTTACATTGTAAACCAAACCCGCTGCCAAGCCCTTTCTTCCTCTAGGCTGCATTCATAATGATTTGCCTACTGCATTAGTCAAAGTTCTCCACAGAAACACAACCAGAAAGAATGGAGATTATGAGACAATGGTTCACCCGATTATGGAGGCTGAGAAGTCCCAGGATTTGCCACCTGTAAGCTGGCGATCCAGGAGCAGTTGACGGTGTGATTCAGTCTGAATTCAAAGGCCTTAGAACCAGGAGAGCCTATAGTGTTAATCCCAGCCCGAGGGTTGGAAACGATAAGATGAGGGGTCCTGCTCAAGCACAGAGGCAGGGAAAAAAGGGTGCATTCTTTCTTACTCTACTTTTTGTTCTATTCAGGCTTTCAAAGGATGGGATGATGCCACCCACATTGGCAGGCTTAATGCACTGAGTCCAGTGATTTCAATGCTAAACTCATTTGTTGCAAGACACCCTCACAGTCACACCCAGAAATAATGTCTAATCTGGGCACCTGTGACCAGCCAAGGTGACACATAAAATTAAACACCACACCTTCTACATGACTGAATAAGTAGATTAGACAGCATTTCATGCTGCTTCTGAAAACGAGAAATCCCACCCCACGCTGCACGTCTCTCTCAGGTAGGGGGTGTGAGCTGCAACGATCTGTCTTTCATCTTAGAGAAGATGCTCGAGAATGCTTCACATTTCTAGACTGGTAAAACTTTACCATTGTTGCAGGCTCCTGAATCTTTCTGGTGTTCAGGAGGGCAGAAGAGTTCCTCCAACACATCTTGTCTGCCCTGGTGTAAGTTCACTGAGTAAGGGCAGTGACAGGCTAGAACCTCAGCAGACACAGGAGACCCCGAGAAGGATGTTAGGTGTGGGTGTGTGGCAGTAATGGAGGTGCCAAGGTTCTGTTCCAAAGACTCCAGTGGCAGAAAAAACCATTGCAAGGCTTACTCCAGCCAGAAAGCAAAGCAAATGTACTAAGCTATGACATGCATAAGCTGGAACCCATACACGCACATTCGTAAATTTTCTTAAGCTTTTATATAAATTAAAAATTGTTGGTATTATATACACTGTATAATTAATTATTAGTCATTAATTTAATATCTAATGACCATCAAAGATTGGGAGGCAACTTCAGTATGAAAAATAGAGATGAGCAGAAGGACAATCACAAGCAAAGGAAGAGTGATTATCTTGAATGAAAAGGTTTATAGTAGAAAGCTAAATGAGTAAAAAGACTAAAACATATGTAGGTAGAGGACCAAGGTAGACAAAAGCTAGTAACTTAATCTGTCTGCATTCACACTAATATCCGGCAGTATCTATCATCTGTATATTTCATGTCCTGCCTAAAGTGGCAGTTTAGCCGTTATTTGGACTGAACATTTCATAGTTTTATTAATAGCTATTTCATGTAATACAGTATGTAAAATAATAATATGAAACATAATAATTAAAATCAATTTTCTATGTCACATCATCTCTTATTTTTATTTAAATAATAAAAAATAGCAGGTTTACTCCCTAACAGGTAACACTGTTTCTTACAATAAGGGTATCTACTAAAGCAAAGTTTACAGATAAGAATAAGATTTTAATTATATATGAACAATTAAATTATTAACTGATGTTTGCTGAGCGCACACTGTGATTTTGTGTAAGAGAGAGGCCTTAAAAAAGTTTATGGTAAAGATTTGTAATATACACATAGAAACTACCTGAAAATTCATGCAATATGCCAGTGAGTACAAATGATATAGTATTTCTAATCTTAGCAACTGCAATCAGATCTCAATTAAATACAATGAAAATGATCATGAAAGAAACACAAATGGCCTTAAAAATTTTTAATTAAAAACCAGGATTTTGGCTTTAACATATAATTCTACCCAGGCCTTAGCACAACTTAAAGATGAAAAAGCATTCTATGTCCTTCTACTATTTTACATAATGAAGATACTCGAATCAAGTTTAAGGTATATGCACCTTACAGGATACTGAATTCTGTGTTTTTGTATGCTGAAGCAGTAGGACCTTGAGACTTCATTTGCTTCTCTTATTTATATGCTTTGGATACGAAGAAAAAGATAAGCATCTACATCTAAGTTTTTAACTGAAACTTTTCCTCTAGATTTAACACAATATCCATCAATCACATGCCAAAAGCACTTTATAAGGTGACTAAAGAAAAGAAACTAGTTTCTGAATTATTTAGTCCCTGTCACTCTGTACCTGACAGTACCGTTATATTCCCCCACATTGTATAATTTGTGTATATAAAAGTTACTTTGTCCTCGGATGTTAAAGACGATAGGCCACAAAGAATATATGCTTCCCACACAACTCTGTTAGCAATTTGAGCAAAAGAACAGAAGGACATATTCTTTTGTCATTCCTAGGGAATGACAACCTGGATGTGTTTCACTGTCTTTGTCAAGCTATTCAATTTCTCCTTAAAACTTCGATACTTGTTCACAGAGTCTATATTGGACAAAAACAGTGGCCAGGCTGCCATCCCCTGTGATTGGTTTCTACTAAGCTTTACACCAGGGGCATCGTGCATGGCATTCTTCTGAGACAACCGAGCGGCAGCCTGTAGCGGGCACACAGCAAGTTGTCCTGCTCCATGAAGCTCTGATCCTTGGGGCCTGGCTTTTTTGGACACTCTCCATAGGCAGAAAATCTCCAGTCTAGAAATCCATATCCTAAATCGATACGTAGGTAATGTTTTACTGTATGTTTTCACTTATTATTAACTCTTTCAGTTCCATTATGACAGAAAATGAAATAATTAAAAGGTCATTTGAAAGGTCTGTTGCTTTCACATCAATAAATACCTCTGGCCCCACAAAATTCAACAATCCTAAATGCATTGTCATTTGGTGTCAGAATATTAATCTATAAACCAAATGCCTTTTAACGTCTGTCCTAGTTAGGAAAAAATACACTTATAATCGAGTCAACGTATTAATCTCTTCAACACTGACAGAGGGCAAAGCATCTCTAGGTGCTAATAATGCAGATGGGCACCGTCCTTGTAGTCTTCCCATAAATTTCAGAGAGTTATTGGCTCTAAAACTGATTTTTTTACATTGTTGAAAATATCTTTTTCATTTTTATAAGATGTCTGTGGTTGTGTTGCCACCAACCACAGACTCCTTTTCCACTTTGACATGGTTCATAGCCAATAATGAGCCACAAAATTCTATAACTCATCAAAATGATAAAAACAGAAGCATATGGTGAAATCCCAAGTTCCCTTGTAGGGAAGTCGGCACCGCCCTCCCAGCATTCCCAGACTCCCGGCCCCTCCTGTCTTCCCTGGGTCCTCTGGAGAAGAGTTTCCTGATAAGAGACATCTGGAAATATTGCTGAAAAAAATTATGAAAAGGCTAGAACCTCAGCAGACACAGGAGACCCCGAGAAGGATGTTAGGTGTGGGTGTGTGGCAGTAATGGAGGTGCCAAGGTTCTGTTCCAAAGACTCCAGTGGCAGAAAAAACCGTTGCAAGGCTTACTCCAGCCAGAAAGCAAAGCAAATGTACTAAGCTATGACATGCATAAGCTGGAACCCATACACGCACATTCGTAAATTTTCTTAAGCTTTTATATAAATTAAAAATTGTTGGTATTATATACACTGTATAATTAATTATTAGTCATTAATTTAATATCTAATGACCATCAAAGATTGGGAGGCAACTTCAGTATGAAAAATAGAGATGAGCAGAAGGACAATCATAAGCAAAGGAAGAGTGATTATCTTGAATGAAAAGGTTTATAGTAGAAAGCTAAATGAGTAAAAAGACTAAAACATATGTAGGTAGAGGACCAAGGTAGACAAAAGCTAGTAACTTAATCTGTCTCCATTCACACTAATATCCGGCAGTATCTATCATCTGTATATTTCATGTCCTGCCTAAAGTGGCAGTTTAGCCGTTATTTGGACTGAACATTTCATAGTTTTATTAATAGCTATTTCATGTAATACAGTATGTAAAATAATAATATGAAACATAATAATTAAAATCAATTTTCTATGTCACATCATCTCTTATTTTTATTTAAATAATAAAAAATAGCAGGTTTACTCCCTAACAGGTAACACTGTTTCTTACAATAAGGGTATCTACTAAAGCAAAGTTTACAGATAAGAATAAGATTTTAATTATATATGAACAATTAAATTATTAACTGATGTTTGCTGAGCGCACACTGTGATTTTGTGTAAGAGAGAGGCCTTAAAAAAGTTTATGGTAAAGATTTGTAATATACACATAGAAACTACCTGAAAATTCATGCAATATGCCAGTGAGTACAAATGATATAGTATTTCTAATCTTAGCAACTGCAATCAGATCTCAATTAAATACAATGAAAATGATCATGAAAGAAACACAAATGGCCTTAAAAATTTTTAATTAAAAACCAGGATTTTGGCTTTAACATATAATTCTACCCAGGCCTTAGCACAACTTAAAGATGAAAAAGCATTCTATGTCCTTCTACTATTTTACATAATGAAGATACTCGAATCAAGTTTAAGGTATATGCACCTTACAGGATACTGAATTCTGTGTTTTTGTATGCTGAAGCAGTAGGACCTTGAGACTTCATTTGCTTCTCTTATTTATATGCTTTGGATACGAAGAAAAAGATAAGCATCTACATCTAAGTTTTTAACTGAAACTTTTCCTCTAGATTTAACACAATATCCATCAATCACATGCCAAAAGCACTTTATAAGGTGACTAAAGAAAAGAAACTAGTTTCTGAATTATTTAGTCCCTGTCACTCTGTACCTGACAGTACCGTTATATTCCCCCACATTGTATAATTTGTGTATATAAAAGTTACTTTGTCCTCGGATGTTAAAGACGATAGGCCACAAAGAATATATGCTTCCCACACAACTCTGTTAGCAATTTGAGCAAAAGAACAGAAGGACATATTCTTTTGTCATTCCTAGGGAATGACAACCTGGATGTGTTTCACTGTCTTTGTCAAGCTATTCAATTTCTCCTTAAAACTTCGATACTTGTTCACAGAGTCTATATTGGACAAAAACAGTGGCCAGGCTGCCATCCCCTGTGATTGGTTTCTACTAAGCTTTACACCAGGGGCATCGTGCATGGCATTCTTCTGAGACAACCGAGCGGCAGCCTGTAGCGGGCACACAGCAAGTTGTCCTGCTCCATGAAGCTCTGATCCTTGGGGCCTGGCTTTTTTGGACACTCTCCATAGGCAGAAAATCTCCAGTCTAGAAATCCATATCCTAAATCGATATGTAGGTAATGTTTTACTGTATGTTTTCACTTATTATTAACTCTTTCAGTTCCATTATGACAGAAAATGAAATAATTAAAAGGTCCTTTGAAAGGTCTGTTGCTTTCACATCAATAAACACCTCTGGCCCCACAAAATTCAACAATCCTAAATGCATTGTCATTTGGTGTCAGAATATTAATCTATAAACCAAATGCCTTTTAACGTCTGTCCTAGTTAGGAAAAAATACACTTCTAATCGAGTCAACGTATTAATCTCTTCAACACTGACAGAGGGCAAAGCATCTCTAGGTGCTAATAATGCAGATGGGCACCATCCTTGTAGTCTTCCCATAAATTTCAGAGAGTTATTGGCTCTAAAACTGATTTTTTTACATTGTTGAAAATATCTTTTTCATTTTTATAAGATGTCTGTGGTTGTGTTGCCACCAACCACAGACTCCTTTTCCACTTTGACATGGTTCATAGCCAATAATGAGCCACAAAATTCTATAACTCATCAAAATGATAAAAACAGAAGCATATGGTGAAATCCCAAGTTCCCTTGTAGGGAAGTCGGCACCGCCCTCCCAGCATTCCCAGACTCCCGGCCCCTCCTGTCTTCCCTGGGTCCTCTGGAGAAGAGTTTCCTGATAAGAGACATCTGGAAATATTGCTGAAAAAAATTATGAAAGCAGTGAAAAATATTTTGTTTTCTTTCTCTTAAATATTAATAAAACCTCTTTCTTTCATGGTAGTAAGGAGGTAGAGTATTTTATTTTCAGCAGCGAAGGCAGCTACTATACCTATAATAAGAGGCCAAGGGGGTGAATAAATAAGAAACTGAGCTATGACTTTTTTTTGGTCTAGAAAGTACATGCTAGGGTGAAACCTGGCAATATTTCCTTCACCTCTGAACTAGTTGTAAAATAAGACGGATTACCATCTGCAGAAACAGAATCCACAAACTCTCATCAGCATGCGGGCCAAAAAAAGCTTCTTTAGTCTTTGGTCATCTCGGCCAGCAGCCTTGCTCCAACTACCAAACACGTACATGCCTCGCAGGGTTAACACTTTCAACCGCACACTTCCAACCACGAGATTAAGGAGTTACACATGGTAAAATGATTTTAGCACTCGGAAAATTCCTTGGTTTGAAATTTCTTCCAACACTGAATATATTCGTGAACAAAATGAATATTAAAGCTTTGTATAATTCAATGAACACTAAATTAGCACTTGGATATTTTTAATTGAGTAAAATGTGATTATCTTAATTAGGCAGAACTACCATTTCAGTAAAAACTTCATTCTTAATATTTTGAGATGATTTTGTCAATATAATTTTGTAAAGAATGCCACATAAATTTCTTATTCAATTGTCACTTTCCAATTTTTGCAATGTACCATTTCACAAAGCAAATACCCTAGTAAAGATTTACTTTATAGTACAAAAAACAGTAACTAAGAATAGGCAAACACACATGTAAAAATACATGTGTATCTGTGTCTATGTTAGTGTCTCTCTTAAGAGGGTAGAAAGAGGGTAATTTAATAAAACCAGTAATGCAATATCAGATCCCATTTGCCCATCTCGAAATGTTTATAATATTTCACAATAAATACCTAAATTGTTAAATAAAAAGATAGATGAAACTTTCAGAAGAAAACATTGGTTCCCAATAAGTATTTGTTGAACTGCATTTCAAAATGTGATTTCACAATGTGTATGAGCCCAGGGCTGAACGTAGACTGGGACACACTTGGTGCTTTGGTGCATGTGGCCTGCTCCATGTCATACAATGGTTCATGAAAATCAACCTACATGGATCTTGCAATTTGCAAGTTTTCTGGAAAATTCATACAGCTATTTAGCTTAATGTTGGTATTAAGATGAATTTTCATACAAGGAGGGGAAAAAACCCAGTTCTATACTCAAGTTCCATCAGTATTATCAAAGCCACCATGATAAATATTTATTAGGTGTGTGCTACAGGAAGGCAGGAGGATCATAGAGGGGTTTTGTTTATTTACTTCCTACTAAACTAAGAACATGTTTAGGGTTCCCCTACTTCTTTGGATCACTAGTACCTAGCACAGTGCCTGATACTTGGAGAAATTTTAATGAATTAGTTTTATAATACCAAATTGCTTTGACTACCTACATAGGAACATGTACATAAGTATGTTCACCATACAATAAACTATGCCACGTAAACAGTAAATTCTAATTTTCTCCAGTGTTTAGGCATAAGTTTCTGTGTTTAAATTGCATATTTTTTTAATATTGAGTACATTTATTTACAAATTTGTTATATCATTTTAACACAGTTTTTAATATTTTTTCTACAAAAATATTTTGGTTGCTCCTTAAAGATTATTTAAATGAAGAATTTCATATACTGTAATAAAAAAAAAACATTCATTTAAAGTTTTGCATATTATGTGGTGAGGCTCATCTCCTTATAGAATGCTCATGGCCAATTAGTGACTGCAATGAATTATCTGTTTCTATGACATGTGAAAATGAACATAGTGCCATTCACCATATTTGCAACCATTAAAAAATAGATTTCAGCTTTAACATGTAAAGAGCTTGAAAGTTGTCACTCCCATCTTTACGATAAGAAAATAGCAGAAAAATACTGAAAATTCAGTAACTTGAATCGGAGAACAGAAGCCACAAGGAAAACACGCCAAGTTTAAAAAAAAAAAAAAATTCTACACTGAGGCATATCACATGTGGACTGCAGAAAACCAGAAACAAAGAATAATTTTTGAAAGAAGGCAGAGGAAAAAAAGGTCTTGTCTGTAGAAAAACAAGGATGAGAATTACATTAGGTTTTTCTTCATATACTATGTAGGTAAGAAAAGAGCAAACTGAATAGTTAATGGGTTGAATAAAAAACGACCAACTTAGAATTCTATACCCAGAAAAATTATCCTTCAAAAGTGAAGGACAAGTAGAGTTTTTTAGACAAACAAAAACAAGGAATTTAGTACCAGCAGACCTGCCCTCTATGACATGTCACAAAAAGGTTATTTGATGGAAAAGACAAGGACACAGGTAAAAAGCTAGGATCAAACAAGGAAAGAGCAATGGGGAGGAATAAATCAAACTAAAATCTTTGACTTTTACTATTCTCTTTTAAAAGTAAGTTTTCTTAAGTTTTCAATTATAGTTGGCAAACAAGATTATATTAATTCTAGGTTTACAACAAGTGATTAGGCATTTATATAACTTACGAAGTGATCACCCTGGTAAGTCTAGTACTCATCTGACATCATACATACTTATTATAATATTACTGACTATATTCCCTATGCTGTACTTTGCATCCCAGTGACTATTTTTATAACTGCTAATTTGTTCTTCTTAGTCCCTTCACCTTTTTCACCTGCCCTATTCTTAATTGATGTAATATAGCTATTGCTTTAAAGTAACGATACTAATGATGTATTCTAGCACTGAATAAAGCATATGAATAAGTGAAATGAATGTCAGCAATGCCCTAAGGGATGAAGAGAGGAATTGAGAATCTGCAGTTATAAGCTAACCGTACCACATGTGGAGCAGTATAGTAAATTATAAGGTGGAATCTGATTAATTCAAAATATATATTGTAAACTCGAGGGCCTCCAGTAAATTTTTTAAAGTATAACTGATTTGCTTAATGAAGAGATAAAACAGAATCATATCTAATGCCTGACTAAACCAAGAGACTACCACAAAAGAAGAGAAAAATGAAATAAAAAACATTTGAGATGAATAGAAAATATTTACAAACAGGGTAGCTATTAATTCAACTATACCAATAATGACTTTCAGGGTAAAGGTTTAAATACACTAGGCCAAAGACACAGATTTTCAAAGTTTATTAAAAAAATAAGACCTAACTATGAGTTTTCTACAAGAAACCCACATTAAATATAAAGACTCGGATATGTTAAAGGATGGAGAAATTCATATAATGTTAAAACTAATGAAAAGATAGCTTGATTATAGTATAGTAGCTATATTTCAGACAGTCTTCGGAAAACGGGAAAGCATCAGGAATAAATAGAGACAATATATAATAATAAAAGAGTTGATTCTCTAAGAAGATATAATAATCCTTAACACGTATTTCCCCAAGAATAGTGAGTCAAAATAGGTGAGGCAAAAACTGATGGGCCCTGCAAGGAGAAAGAGACAAATTACTATTATAACTGAAGGCCTGAGAACGCCTCTTTCAGTCACTGGAAGATCGAGCAGGTGGGCATGTATTCATCAATAAGAGAAAAATCCCTGCTTCCATGGAACATACATTCTAATGAAAACAGAAAATATAAACATGTAAATACATAAAACATTTAGTATATCAAATGGCAATAAATGACTTAGAAGAAAAAGCAGGGAGCAAAACAGAGTATGAGGAGGTGCATGATGTAGTCTAAATTTAAACTAAAATGTCAGAAAGTGCCTTACAGGAATGGTAGCCATGTAGGAAAGACAAGTTGATGACTGAAAAAGGCTACATGGCTATCCGGGGGAAGAGTGCCCAGGGCAGAAGAAACAGGTCAAAGGTTATAAGCTTTCTATTTTATAGACTTTCCTTTCTTAAATGGGATCACCAGGCAATTACTGCTACTCATTCTTCCCTTTCGGGCCACTTTGACGTTTCTGGTAACATATATCAAGATTTGGTGTAAAACAGGTACGTTAGTGAAACACAAATAACATCTCTCTATAAAATGGGCCTGGAACATAGATTTAGTTGCTGCAAACTGGCTGAACTATTTGAGTGCATCAGGAAATGGGAAACAAAGAGCCAAAACTCACTTTTCTTTTTTTCTACCTAATTCCAAACTATGAGACTATAATTATATGACATTTCAGCATATCATAAAAGATTGGACCAAATATTTACTGCCTTTGACCTTACATCATTTATTATAGGACTTATTCAACTCAAAACGATTCAATTTGATCTCTAATATAAATTATAGAGATTATAACAGAAGTTTGAGTCTGCACTATATTACCATTTGCAAAGGTCCATGTAAAGTTGTCAATGGAAATCTATAATTCGTCTGTGCTCTTTTTGAACAACTTTTTAGAATTGTAGTGAAAGTAAGGAAATTCTGAGAATTTCAAGTCATGAATAACAACATTTCAAATAAGAAAAGGTAAATTCTACTGAACCCATGATTTATCGTCTACACTAGAAGGCAATCAATGTGAGGATGCTTATATTTTATAACCAAATTAACTTCTTAATCCAAAAAATTCATGTAATAAGCATTGTAGAATAAACACTAATGATGTAACTGTGGAAAAAATTTATTCTTTTTGTCAAGTATTTTCAAACTTCCAATTTCTAATGATAGCTTCAAATAAAAATTAACTAAAAGCCATTGTTCAGTGATGTTATTTTTTTCAAAATTATATTTTCTCTTTTATGGATATAATTTGTAATTATTCACAGTACCATGTCTTTTAAATTAAGTAAAAATTTAAAATGAGTTGGCAAATAAATGAACTCCTGAACACTTTATTGATTTCACCGGCCATCAAACAAAATGTAGAATATTCTTGTTAGAATATCATCTTTCATGGATTACAGGGATACTTTTTGAGATTTAATTATTCTGTTTTAAGCAAATAGTTTCTACTTATAGTTTTCTTAATTTGAGAAAATTAAACTTAGCTAGTGCCTAAAATAATAGATTATTTAATATTCAAGATATTCTAGCTTCCTACCCCCTAAAAAAGGTATTTAATTACTCTGCAGGGGAAGATTTAATCTTTCTTCAATATACATATGTTATTCTTATTAGATCATATGTATTAACCTTAAATGAAATAAATCAAATCTGCATGACTAATTATTAATTTTCTTAAATATAGTGCTATGGAATAAACAATTTCCATTTC
>NW_011888900.1:3295158-3303922 GCF_000151845.1 Pteropus vampyrus
TCTATTTGTATACAATACTACAGTCTCCCAATTTTTATAGATTTTGAGAAAGTTTGATTTCAGGTAATAAGTTCTACAAATTTGCTCATCGTGTTAAGGATTGTTTTGATTATCTAGGGCCTTTTTATTTCCCTATTAGTTTTTTAATATGATTATCAACTTCTTCAATATTGTCTGCTGAGATTTTGATTGGAGCCTCAGAAAAACTATAATTTCGAAAGTATCTCTAACCTAATGACATTAAGTCATCCTACCATAAAGGTGACATATTTTCCACTTATTTGCCTTCTTTGGTTTCTCTCAGCAATGTTTCTTAGTCTTCAGTGTACCAACTGCATACTATGGTACACATTTTATAATTTGTGAGGCCAATGTAAATCATATATTTATGACATTTTCCATTTGCTTAGTGCTATCAGAAGCACAATCATTCTGCTGCCTTTGTAATCTGCAACCTTACCTAAGTAATTAATTATTCGTAATAATTTCTTAGGACTCTCTATATGCACAATTAGTCACCTACAAATAAAAGTTTTACCCTTCCTCTCCAAGGCTTGTGACTTTCTTTTGAAGCTCTTGCCTGACTGCTAGAGCCAGCACTACCACCGGCAAGTTGAATAGAAACACTGACTGGGTGAAGTACGCGTGGCACCCGAGGTTTCAAAATATAAAGCAGCACTCGCTGCAGACCCTGTACTTACAAGACCCTAACAGTGAGTGCCCCTGTCAGAGGTCACTTACAGGGAACTGCCTGATACCTAGTTGAGAAAGGATCATTTTTAGGAGTTTACTCTTCTATACCAGAAGTGCAGCCGACTCTACTACTGAATTTTAATTATGTCTGTAGTAATAAGCAAACAAAATCCTTTAAAAATCTTTAGTTGTAAGATTATTATTACATTAATCAGTTTGTATCATTTGAATAAAATCATAATTATGTCAAATTTTCTGAGGAGGCTCTCATAATTTCAAACTAAAAATTTTTTTATGGTAATAAGTGCACAAGAGAGTTAGGGTCATGATATTTTCCTACATGTAATACATAGCTCAAATTCTCATGTGTTAGATTTAGAAGAGAACTTAGGAATCATCTAAATATTTAAAAAATAATAACAGATGAGAAAACTACCATTTACTGATCTCTTATTCCAAGCACTATATCTGTTGCGATATTTTTACATCTATATGCACATACATGTATATGTATATATGTAAAATTCAGTCTTCCAATAACAATGCTAATTAGGTATGATTAATGTTCACCTTACAAGTGAGAAAACTAAAGATCAGAAAATAATAATCATACAACTATAATCACAGTGTGAATTACTAGTGGAGATGATCCTTAAGAGCAAATATTTTTATACTTAATTTTTTTTGTATTTTGATCATTGATGTATCCCAAAGCCTAGAATAGTGCCTCACAAATAGTCAGCACTAAATTAACATTTGTTAGATGGATAAAATAATTTTGATTCTTGGTTAAGTTTCATTTCTGTTGCTCTCTGTTTGCTGGTACTGGTAAATATTTAATAACACATTATATGCGAAAATAATTTTCATATTTTACAATTACATTTGAGGCATATCTAGTTTCTTTGTAATCAAACAGGCCTTAGGGAAGGTTCAGGACTATCCTTTAGCCTTGACATTTGGGAGCTGTGGTGGGCTGACTTCAGCTTATCTTAAGATAAGGCAAACTGCTCAAGTCATACAGCTGGAACCATAATAAATATTTCCCAGTAGGTGAGCATGTTGTCAGGGTGTGAGCCATACTCATAATGCAGGCCATTGGCTCACTAGAACATCTGTCCACAGGCGACAGATTAGAGAGAAGCCTTCAGGTCCAAATAAGAAAATTAGCCAAAATTAAGCCAGTTTCTGAGAATAGAGAAAAGAAGAAAATCAAGTATAAAACATAATAAACCTAAAAATATAGAATATAGAAAAAGGGCTATGTCCTGTGGAACACAAGTGAAACAAATGAGCAGTGGGTCCCACATCCTGCTTAACCCTAACAGAGACGGTAGCCGCATTTTCCTGAGCGAAGTAACTGATAGAACTGAAAGCTTTAAGTCAAGAAAAATCTTACATCTAGGAGAAGGCTTAATCTAAAGAACTGGAACTTACTGGGTTTGCTGAAAATAACTAAGTAGGTATTATCAGAAATAATCTTAGTCAAGAAAGTTATTCAAAGAGTATATTTTACGTCTAGCCTGGGGAAATCCAAATTATTCCTAGGCCTGAAATTCGTGTCTTCAGCTCTATTGGAATACATGGCACACAAAATATAATATAATCGTTCCAGCTCTCTGGGAGCGTATAGTCTTGTGCAGGAGACAGATGCTAATAAAAACAGTACCATAATTATGACTTACTACATAAGACATAATCTGAGATAGGTGCTCTGTAGGAAAGCAACAGGCTTATAAGCATGTGTACAAAGACTCATGACTACACTAGGGCTTTTGAGATCTTTCCTGAAAATACTGCTTTTGAATTAATGTTGAAGCCATGGACAACAAGCTTCCCTAGAGCACACACAGAATGAAAAGAGAACATCACAGGATTGGACCTTGAGGAACTCAAGGACACCATTTCCTAAGAGTACACATAAGAAGCAGGCAGACAGGTAGGTAGAGAATAAGAGAGAATCGATCCATGGAAGTCAGCAGAAGAGCTGTTTTCTAGAAATCGCCCTCCCGTGAGTTGTTCATTAGAGCAGTGGTTCTCAACACTGCAGTGGGGCTGGGAGGCGGGGAGCGTTGGGGGTGGTGGGAGGAGAGTGATTTTGCCCCCTGGGGAAACCTGGCAATATCTGAAGCATTTTCGGCTGGGAAGGGTGCTACTAGCATCTAGTGGGAAGAGGCCAGGGATGCTGCTAAACACCCTACAGTACAAAGGAAAGCCTCCCACAACAGATAATTTCCACTCAAAATGGCAGGAATGCTAAGGATGAACAACTGAGCACTAGTCTGAGCGCAAAGAAGACTGAATACTCACAGACTGAGTGAAGTGAGAGAAAATCCCAGGGAAATGAAGACCATTGCCCCAGCACTTCCAAAAGCGAGAGGACGAGAACTGCTAATGAGAACTGTTTGGGTAAGGAAAGGGGAGCCAGAAGTTACAGGGAGAGCTGCCACTGATGAGTGTAATTAAAGAGTCACTGCTGCCCGTAGGAGTTGAGACGTATCTCTAGGAAGGAAAATTTACACAACTGTTAAGAAATTCAGGAAACATGAGCTGTATTTGGAAGCTGAGTGAGAAGCATCGGCTTGTTGGTCTTAGCACTCCACGATGTGCTATTTCCTTATTTTCTTGTTGCTGTTCTACAAAATGGTAGGAATCGTTGAATCTATTAATTTGCTCCTAACTGGACTTATCGAATTAAAAAAATTACAAAGATAATTTGGTGTTGAAACTCTGGGGGGAAAAAAATAACAAAAACTTTAATTTGAATCCAGAATGAGAAAATATTTACAATAATGTTCATTTATTTGGTTTATTCGGTAAATACTTACCGAGTCATCCTGTGTACTAGGTGTTCTTGGTGATGAAGCTTCAACAATCAGCAATATTGAAATGGCCTTCTTCTGAAGAATAAATTCCAAATGAGAAGAAAGAAGCAAGAAACAAGGATATTAATAAGGTCAGACAGTGCCCAGCTCTGTGAACCCAACGAAACTAGGAAGTGGTACAGAGGCAGTCCCTGGACAACTTCATTTATGGAGCTCCCCGCTCACTTTCGAAGCATTTACTTGATTTCATTGGCATTTGCCCTAAGTTTGGAGTACTGGGAAAGATTCAGCCACGGGACTCTCTAGAGGCAGAGTGTCCCAAACTAAGGCTATAATAAGGAACAGAAAGAAGATCAAAGTGGCTGGATTGTATTTGGGGGATGGATATTAAGGTAGATGTAACAATGAAAGACCAAGTCATGAAAGGCTTGTAGGCCATGGTAAATCTACGGGATTTAATTCTGAATGCCTCAGGGATCACAGAGAGTTTTATGCAGTAGAGTTATGTGATCTGAAGCCCATCAGAAAATCATTCTGGCTACTGTATGGGAACAATGAAAGTTCAACGACAGTACTAGGGTAGTGATAGTGGGGATAGAGAAAAATAGTAGAAGTTCGTGTTTGTCTTGGAGATGAAGTTGGCAGACCCTGCTGTTGAGTATAAGGAAAAGAGACATGCAAGGTTGGCCCTCCTTATCTGCATGTTACATTGCTGCTGATGTGTACTATGTAGTTAGATCAACCGTGGCTGTGTCTGTACTGAACATAAATGCATTTCTTTCTTCTCATTATTTAGTCTAACAATATAGTATGACTATTTCCACAGCATTCACATTGTATTAGGTATGACAAGTAATCTGAAGATAATTTAAAATATACAGGAGACTGTGCATAGGTTACATGCAAATACTATGCCGTTTTGTATAAGGGACTTGAGCATCTGCAGATTTGGGTTTCTTCTGGGGTGGGGGATGACTGTCTAAGGATTATGCCTAGGTATCATCACTGTTGTTGGTAATGGTGTTTTTATAAATTTTAATAAATTTTATTATGTAAATTTTAATATTTTATATATTTATACATTTCATATATTTTTAATAAAATTTTAATAAATTTTAATAAAGTAGTGAAGGAGAGTACATTTACTAAGGATTATTAATATGGTAAAGACTGGAGATAAGATTTGGGGAAAAAAATGAGAGTAACGTTTTGGCATGCTAGGTTGTAGCTGCTTTTAGAACACCCAGAAAAGCAATCAAGTAACTACTGCATTACATGCATTTGGATTCCAGAGAATTTTCAGTGATCCAGTTACTGATTTGATAGTGAATGACCTCTAGGTGGAGGGTAATGTTTTGGGATTAAATAAGACCTCCCAGGCTGATCACACTTAGTGTGTGTAGACAAAATGTGAGGCCGAAACCTGAGCCCTGGACTATTCCAGCATTAGGAGTCAAAGCAACTCTGACTAGCACGGGTCAAAGTTATGAGTAATGTGAAGATGTAGGCCACTCACACAGGAGAAAGTAGTTAAAGGAGGCAAAGAAAATATATTTTAGAGATGAGAAGGAAAAGGAACTGCGCAACGTGTTGAATGAGTCATATTTGTGATGCTGAAGTGATCGGGAATGACCCCAGAAGCCGTGAAAGGAAATCCAGTCCTTCAATACATGAGGGGAAATACTAGTCAACATGGCAGCTGAAAGAAATGGAAAAAGTGGCAAATTGTATAATCTAAGGTCACAAACTTAAAAAAAAAAAGTATATAGTATTTGGAGAATGGAAATGTTTAAGAGATATGTTAACTCATACTTAATATTTCAGATTATTGTTCAATTTCTCAGTATAGATGCAGAATTAAAACTCTCATTCATGTAGTCAATTTTTAATGGATAGTTTTAATAAATATTGATGGGATAATTTTAAAAGATACATCAATGAGAGCTGCTTAGAAGTTTTTGAAGAGAGGAGGTATTTTAAATTTTTGGTAAAAATATTATTTTTGAGTTCTGCTTCATAAGGCTGTAGAATTCTACAATATAAATGGTTTTATCATTGTTGGAGCAAATGAATTGACAGCTCACTGAGTGTTGAACTATTTGGAATTGTTCTGGAAATTTATCTCTAAGGCTAAATAGTGTGGTACCGTAATTATCGAGTTTAGATGAGCGAAAGGCAACAAGGACACTTTTGAATAAATGAAGTGTCAAAACAGGGTTGAGGGCAATAGTCATGCCTCGCATGGAGGAAATTCTTAATGACACTTTTTACAGAGTTCCAAAAAAATCATTGCAATTCCCTTTAACTGACACGAAGAAGAGTAATCTGTCAGCTAGAACACTTAAGGCGAGCCAACTAAATTGGTTTGAGGCATCCGGAAGGAAACCAAATCTAATCTAATCAATAATACTGACACACCAAAGAGATGTACGTAAGTGCAAAGAATAATATAAATTTAAAAACAAGGAATAATATAAATTTTAAAGTGCATTATAATTTTTCCTTTTTAAGCTCCTGATAAGTAAAATTTAAAGTAATATTTATGTACTGTTATGTTCTCTTCAGTTACAGCATGTAAATTATTTCGTTGTCGTTGGTCCTATTTGAGAGATAAATGACTTAACATGTAAATATATATAATTTTACATAATTTAAATATATATAATTATATAAATATATTTTATATATGAATTTAATATTACATAAACTTTATATTATATGTACTGAATACTTATGTTAATATATAATATAAACAATGTATGTTATATAAAATATAAATATACTCATGTCTAATATATATTATATATAGTCCTCCCCTTTCTCCACATATATATATTCCCCTCAGCATACACACAGATGCACACATGTACACATATACATATAATATATAATTTTACCCTAATAAATAAGAGAATTTCATTATGGATTTTCCCCCCTTAGTTCGTTTTAGTCTCAGATTGAAACATGGCTAATCGAACCGCAGTACGTACTAAGCAGGGAAATTCTCCTTATCGTTCACTGACTCAGCTGTCTTTCAGCTCCCTTTATCTCAAACTTATGACTCTAATTGGGCCATTTGCCCAACATTTCTACATTTCAATATTATGACTGACCTTGAAGAAACTGTTCTGGGATTCCAATACTAGTAATTATAGTTCCATTATGCCCTTTACTTAACTCAGGAGATATTTAGATTTTGATCAATGTATTCATTGCACTTATTGATTGATAATTATAATGCATTACTTGCTGACTCTCCTGCCTGCTTCATTAATTGTCTTGCCACAATCCAGAAATATAGTTGCAAGACCTTGGCACACATTTTACCCGAACCTATCATTCTGTCTTTACATTTACTTGCCATTTATTTGTTCACTTCTACTGTTAAGTCCTCAGTTTATCATTTTTGCAGCTTCCTGGGCCTATTCCTCAGATCTAAGGAGGCGTCACCACTCATGTTCCCCTGCCTGCTTCTTAGCTGTGCTCTAATAAGCTTGCGCTTTCCAGAGTTTACCAAAAAAGCCCAGAAACCTTGTCTTTAATTACTCTAGGATTTATGAAGAATCTATTCTTAGATTTTAAAGTGTAGACTGAGACCTTAAATATACTAAAGTTTGTGAATGTTACTATCTTTCCTTGAATCAAGAATGTTTAAATAACATCCTTCTTACTCTAAAAACCTAATTTGGGAAGTAGGAGGGATTTAAAACTTCTGTGGTATAGAAATATGTTTAAACTACATACTTAGGCAAGGAAATTGGGCAACTGACATACTGCTTTTGTCAAATCATTTTACTTCACCACTTAAACTACCCTAAATGACGGTCTGGGTCAAGCCAGAGCAGCTTATATTTATTTGAGAGGAAAAGTATTAATAATAATCTGTGTACTCCTTCTATCTCATGACTCATTCACACCTTTTATAGACACTTCACATCATACGTTTCCCATGTGAAGCGTGTGTTTAATTTCTATTTTCCTCATCTATCCATTTACTCAGTCATATAGTTAGCACATTTATTATTGATGCCTGCAGACTGTCCAAGCGGTCAGATGCTTCCTATGAAATTCCTTATATGGTATTCCCCCCTAACCGAGAGGATACATTTCAACACTCCAGTGGATGTCCAAAACCATGAATAGCACTGAACCCTATATAGACTATGTTTTTTCTGATACATACATACTTCTGATAAAGTTTGACTTTTAAATTAGGCACAGTAAGAGATTAACAACAATCATAGAATAAAATAGAATAACAATATACCATAATAAAAGTCATGTGAATGTGGTCTCTCTCTCAAAATACTTTGTACCGTACTCACCCTTCTTTTTGTGAGGATATGAGATGATAAAATGCCTACACGATGAGATGAAATGATATGAACGACATGGACGTTGTTACCTAGCCTTAGTATGTCAACGCGTTAGTAGCGTTAGGCTACTACTGACCTTCAGACCATAAGTCTTCCTTTCATGAACAATTTCTCTAGCATACAATGCTGTTTGATAGCATTTTACCCACAGAACTTCTTTCAAATTGCAATCAATTCTGTTAAACACCACTGCCGCTTTATAACACGTTTATGTAACATTCTAAATCCTTTGTTGTCATTCAATAATCTTCTTCACCAGTATATTCCATCTCAAGAAACCACTTTCTTTGCTCATGCTAGAGCCATCTGTTATATCTTAACCTATCTGTTACAGTTTAATCATGAGATTGCAGCCATTCAGTCAGATCTTCAGGCTCCACTTCAAATTCTAGTTCTCTTGTTATTTCCACCACTGAAGAACTGAACCCCTTGAAGTTATCCATGAGAGTTGTAATCAACTTCTTCCAAACTCCTGTTAATGCTGATATTTTGATCTCTTCCCATGAATCACAGGTGTTCTTAACAGCCTCTAGAATGGTGAATCCTTTTTGGAAGGTTTTCTATTTATTTTGTCCAGATCTATCAGAGGAATCACTATCTATGGCAGCTATAGCCTTATGAAATGTTTCTTAAATAATGAGACTTGAATGTCAAAATTAATCCTTGATCCATGGGCTGACAGAATGGATGTGTGTTAGTAGGCATGAAAGTATTAATCTTATTATAATCTTATTATATATCTCCATCAGAGCTCTTGGGTAACCAGGTGCATTATCAATGAGCAGTAATGTTTTGAGCAGTAGGTCTCAACAGTGAGCTTAAAATATCCATTAAACCATGTTGTAAACAAATGTGCTATCATCCAGGCTT
>NW_011888900.1:3304902-3330530 GCF_000151845.1 Pteropus vampyrus
TGGGAAAATGGTGCCAGCAGACTTGCTCAACACAGGGTTGTCACAAACCTTAAGTTCTTTTAAAAATGCAGTACTTGTGAAGCACAATAAAGTGAAGTGCAATAAAACGAGGTTTGCCCACACAGCGTGGACAGACTGGACCAAGGAATGAGGCACCTGCCAGGCAGGACGGAGCAGGACATGAGCGATTCATCACACTGCTGAAAATGGCATGAGTTTAAACCTGGTGGATTGTTATTTCTGGAAATTTTTAAAAAATATTTTCTGACCACGGGTAACTGAAACTTTGGAAAGTGAAACTGTGGATAAGGGAGACTCCTGCGTTTCCCTCACTCTCTACACTTTACACCTATGCACATGTTGATAGCTTTGTGTGACTACATGCTCCAAATAGGCCAATAGATTTTAGATCTCCCTGTTCCCAGCACCTAGAATATGGGATATGTTAACCAACAGAAATATTTCATATATACATGAAATGTTAAAAGTTGGTAAAAAACGAATAAAATGTTCTCTAATAAACTGCATATGCATCAAGGGAAAGACGAATCAAGAACTGAAGAAGACTTACAGCCATAATAAGTCTAGACAAAAGCAACTATAACTGTTATTTGGTTTAAAAAAATGTTTCCTTACCCAGTTTACACAGCGGCATGATTATTTTCTGTTTTATCTCATTACCAAATTTTAATTTTTGCATAATTATAGCTGATCATTCCAATCTTTAATCACACTGCTGCCCAAGAAAGTAGTAATTGCTTTTTCTTATTCTACATATGCTTTCTTCTTTTTCTCTCACAGTTTCTTCTGAGTTCTGAACAACACTTTCTTAGCATGAGCATTGCCTTTTTATATTGCCAACTCTCCAACTGGAGTTTTAAAATAAGAAAAGATTTAGTGAATAGAAACTGAGTAAAGATAAAACTTTACAGTTACAAAAAAGAAAAGTGCCTGAGTGATATAAATTTCATTTTTTTATAATTTTTATCTGTTTTTATCTATTTTCTTATTTATCATAAAACAATATAAGACTAAAAACATTTTATAAACAGAAGCAATTATTGAATGCAGAACAGAAAGTGATTCACCTAGAAATGCTATATTTACAATTAAAAATGAAAAGTTTCTATAATATTTAAAATCATGATACATTAAAGTGAAAATGTACATTTCACACAATTTCTTCTATGTTGTATACAAATACATTTGTTTTAACCTCACTTGCAAAATGAAAGACCTAGACTGCTATAAAATGGATAAGCTCTTTTGAGTGCCACTGAACTGTTAGAAGCAATGTGTAAATAATGTATTAAAAAAAAAATCTCTTGATTATCTTCAGTTACATCACAAAGTATCAACCCGTCAACTCCTTCAATTGCCTCACAGCTCAAGACAGCTAAGAGAATAAATCCCATCTATCATGATTCAATGTAGTCTTTTCATCCTTAGCTACTAGGAGAAGTATGCATTATTTTTACACAAAACCAAAGTATATTTGAATATTGAGAGGTGGGGAAAAAAGGAGAAAAAAATTAGAAAATATATAAATTTATTTTAAAAATAAGTTATTAAAAATCTGTTCACACATACTATTACACACATCCCGAGGGTTGTTTGCTTTTCATGCAAATTTTCAGTTTATTTACGATGTAGAAACAGCTACGTTTTTACTGAGTGTGATCCAACTTAAATTAAAGCCTCAAAATAATTCATGATTTAACAGTGAAAATGAAAGCAGTCCTTCAAGTGTAATTCCATTCGAACAGCTGCTAAGCTATAGTATGTTGAAAACCATTTAGCATTTTACCCTGCTTTACTATGCTATTTCCTGCCATCTGTAAAGATACATTTCATTTTGAAGATTCTCAGATTAATCTCTGGATTTGCATAATGCCCTCCATTAGTTAATAATAGCTAACAAGACTAAAATTCTAAAGGAATTGAGAGTTGAAATCTGATAAAAATAAATCAAAATTGCTACACAATATTTGTTAGACACAGGTTTTACCTAAAGTTAGTGCTTACTCAGTTGTACAATCTGCTTCATAATCCAAGGTTAGAATGACAGTCAACTGTTCCCACTCACGGCCATCGATGGACACACTGAAGCATCTCTCACTCTTTCTGGGGTGCACGTGCTGAGTTAACACATGACTGCACATGATTGCATTCCTTCCATCAGCACTGTGATTTTTTAAAAAATTTTCTACTCTGACTACACAAATTAGATATTCGATTTATTGGATGATTCTGATAATAGATTGTTTATAATTACCAAATAAAATGGAAGAAAAAAAAAACCAGTAAGCTTTTCTAAATCAAGGAGAAATTTCAACCTTTGGTAATAAAATTAGAGATCTAACTTTGCTACCACTAAAAATTTAGTACATTTTTAATCCTATAAATTTTATATTGGTGTTTATATTTTTTCTATTTTACTCTATAAGTTATGTAAGACTAAAGAACATTTTATAAATTAACAAAATTCATATAAATCTTAATTTTTGGAATATTTTTTTCCCGATGGACCACCTCTATTTTTTTATAGATTTGCAATCGTAGTGAAATATATTTTCTATTCTGCTGTGCTTGACTAACATATGCCTGATGTAAGCAGTGAGCGGCAGAATCTCAGCCCCCATGTGCTGTCTGCTGGTGTTATAACTGTGAATATGTTATCTGAGAAAGGGACTTTACACATAAAATTACGGTTATTAGTCAGTTGAGTTTAAGATAAGAAGATTATTTTGGATATTCTGGTGGGCCTAGTGTGATAAGTTCTTAAAAACAGAAGAGAAAGTTGGAGAGATCTGAAGTGAGAGAAAGATCTGACGGGCTTGAAGATGAAGGGAGCCACTCAGAAAGTGCGAGAGGGAAATAAAGTCTGGCAAAACAACTGTGCTCAGCAGATCCAGACCCCAGATGAGAATAAATAGCAACCTTGGCAATGGACCTATCTTCCAAATATTGGGAAGAACTTTTTTTTTTTTTTAACTAAGTTGGAAGTGATAAATGAGGGAGCCAACCTCTGAATTATATCTTTGAAAACAAATAGTGTTGTAAAACCATTAACTGCGCTAGTGAATACTGGAGGAGAAGGAAGAGGTTAAGAGGTAATGCAATGCTGTGACTTTGGGATGCGTTGAGTCTAATATTTCCACAGGACACACAAGTGGAGATGGCAATTTAGTTAGCAATTTAAATGCAGATCTAGAGATTAGGAAACAATCTGTGCAGTTAGGCATCATTATATATTTGACTACTGAAGACAAAAGACAGGTTGATATTGACTAGGAATGACAATTTTTTTTTTTTTTTTTTTTTTTTTACAAAAGAGCAGGAAGACAGAATCCTGTGAGAAGGAAGGGAAAGAATCAGTAGAAGAGATTAAGGATGAATAGTCTTAGATATTGGATTATAATTAGCATTTTGAGTGTTTTCTGCAACAAACTATTTACATAAATTGTGTTTTTATTTGTTCTTACAGCAATACGTTCGGCATGCAATCACTATCTACCTTTTATTAAAAAAGAAGCAGGGCCTGAGGAAAGTTAAATAATTTGCACAAGTTATCAATATAGGACCTGGTTATGGCAGAAACCCAGGTCAGCCTGGATCCAAAGCCATTTATTTTCTCCCAACACCAAACTGCATCTAGGTGATAATTTCAGACCAAAACAACCTTTCAGGTCATTTATGTAACAGCCTCTTGGGGATTCCAAGGCAACCGGGTATAAAAAAATTTGAGTGCGTTTTCTGCTGGTGGTTCCCTCCATTCAATCTCCTAAGTCTATTAAGGAGAGGGTTATCCTTTTTGCTTTCCTGGTTTTCCTAATCACCTAGAAAGTCCCTGCTCTATTTCTTCTTATTTTTTGTTATAAGACTTTTTCTGCTTTTCTCTCTCTCTACGCAGAAGCAGAAAGAAAAAAGACCTCCATTATGTTACGTGTCTGCTCATCAGCAGAACAAATTCCCAAGGCTCTCTGTTTCTAATCAGAGGGAAGTAATTTTCCGTTCTCACCTGACTGACTCTCCAACTTGGCCCTTGGTGCTGACTGCTCTCCAATCCCTCCCTGCAGGTACTCAGTTGCAGTTTTTAGTGAGTGCTAAATTTCACTCATTGAACATTTCACTACTAAGTTACTTCTCCCCATTGTCCAACTCACTTAAAGTTACACCACCAATTTAACCAAATTTCAGTTAAAAATTAAGCAAACAAATATATAAACCTTTATAATTTTAAGATTTATTCTGTACTTATGAGTAGAAAAATGCCTTCTGACATAATCATAAAAATCATCACCACCACCATCATCATCATAATCATCGATACCATTTATAGAGTACTTTCTATGTTCTAGACAGTGCACTATATAATGCTCAGGCATTGTTTCACTCAGTTGGTAGTGTCTATGCATATATATAACTTAGAGGGGTTCAATATATGTCAATGTAGGTGGGATTCACACATATCAATCCAGTTTAACAAATCCTTGCGAGTTAGCTGTTATCATAACTTTACAGATAAGAAAATGAAGTTCCAAAGTTATGCAGCCTATCGAGGGCAGTTTTAAAACTGATAGAACCAGTTTTAAATATGTTTAATTATTTTAAGTTCTAAAAACACATGAAACGCTCAAACCCAAGTGAGGATGATCTACCAAAAATATCCTTCATATTTATGTGTTTATCAACTAGAAAAGTTCATGGCATGTATAAATACAAAATATACAGGAATGTGTAGAGTAATAGCAAGTTTCAATTCTCTAAAAAATGAAAACAAAGACAAAATACTTAGGAAGAATTATATTTCTGTTTGAATGATTATGGCTCAAATAACATCTACACTGTTACTTTATTAGTCTTATAATTATTTTCATCTCAAATCTTAATTTCATATATTACACTAAAATATAATCTCTCTGTCCAAACCAATGCTCAACTTATAGAGGCAGACACAAGAGAAGAAATCGACTAGAGGCTATAACACAGTAGGAATGGAAAGTATTTTGTTTAAACAAAGTATCTTATACTAAAAATGTGCTTTTGAACAGTTGCTAAAAGTGCTTCAGTGCCACAGATCACCTTGTCAGTGCTCTGACAGGAAAGCTGACATTTAAAGGTGAGTTCCAACTGTTTCCTTAATTTATAGTGTAAGAATTGTGCAGCCACCTGTCCGAGGGAAGCAACCATGCAGGGTTTATTGGTCCCCAAGCACTTTTGCCACCCGTCTTGTTAGACCTCTTGTACCAATCTGCATTTCTAGTAGACTCTAAGCTTTTTAATCACCTATTTTTCTTTTCCAACCTTTGTGTCAAATAATTTTACCTAAATTTGAATGGTGGGAGAAAACAAACAAACATTCTTAACAACTGAAAAGCCAATATATCTGGCTTGGCTAATGTTCCAATTATTACTTCATGGCAAAAACTTTCCCTCTGGGTTTTAAAGCTTTCAATAGAAATAAGTTTTTGTAAGCCTTATATAACATTTCAACCAACTTGGCAACCATACTTTGAGTGCTGTTAATAAATCAGGCATCGAGGCCCTGACTGTAACCTCATTCTCTTACAATTGCATATGATTTATCAGATATCTTTCCTTGGTGTACTATTGATGTTTTGCCAGTTACAGTCTAAGTCAACAAGGTCAAGACCCAGAAGGGTCTAATAAGACTCAAGTTAGTGAAGGTTCATATTTAAGCATTAGAAAAATAGGCTCAATTATATCTGCCAGAGTCATTTCAGAAAATTAAATCCAATTAAATATAAAACCTCATAGCCAAGTGTCTGGTATATACATGAATGTTAAAAACCAAAACAAAACATTATTTTCTTTCTTCTCTCCATCTTTCTTTCTTTGCTAAATACAATAGAGCTCTGATGGGAATTAACAGGAACTAAACAATTCAGCTTCATTCATTTACTTAGGGGTTGCAAATCGACTGGGTATCACTTCACATCATCTTTCTACTCTCTAGTAGTGGGAGAGCTTCCTATTCTTTCTCAGTTTTAAGAGTTTTCAAGTTAGGATCGACGTAGTAGTGTTCCTTAATTATATATATTATATTATTCTAGATGCATTTCTTTTTCGTTGTTTGTTTTGTTGTTTGCTGGCTTATCATATTTTGGGGAAAAAATTGTTGAAAAGTACAAAACATTATAAAAAAGAAACACTGAATTTTGCAATCTGGAAAATATAGACAGAAGTATAGGTAACTGTTTCTAAGTTACAAAAGATAACCCCTTTTTTCATTTAAAACCACCTTAACTTATATGGTACACACTTTCATCTTCTAATATTTATCTATCTATCTATCTATCTATCTATCTATCTATCTATCTATCTATCCATCCATCCATCCATCCATCCATCCATCCATCCGTCTATCTATTTGTTTTTAGGTGAGGCAACCCTTGACCTCACAGAATGCAAGGACCTTGTCAGCTTACAATCTTTATTTTTTATTTTGACGCCTGCAGCACCTGGTCTTCTTAGGTGGTCTCTCATCCAAGTACTAACCAGGCCCGACCCTGCTTAGCTTCACGAGATCAGACGGGATCGGGCTTGTTCAGGGTGGCATGGCCGTAGACTCATCTTCTAATATTTAAAGTGTTCATGGTAAGATCGGATGAAAGAGGGCTGGAGTCATCAATCATATTTCTCTCTAAGATTGAATTCCTTTAATCTACTCTATTTTACACTTTCAAAGCATGAAAAGGTTTGTTATACACTCAAGTGGGACCCACTTCCCTAAAGTCTTCGAAATAGTAAAAAAAAAACTATATATATTAATTATATATAAAATATATTCATATTTTCCATTCATCAGGAATCTCAATGCAGTCTACATGAGAACACTTATAGCGATCCTTACAGATAGATTAGCTGAAGTCAAAGACGCTAGTCACTGTATCTAAGGCAGTAGAGACAGAGTCCTCCTGTGAATATTGGTAACAGTGTTACATTACACTGCTTGGGCTAGTGCCTGCATAGTGTTAGAGAAATGAACTAAGTGGGAAGAATAACATGAATTTGCATGTTAATTGATTGACTGGTTGACTTTTGTACAAATCAGCCATTGTAACTTTGGTTTCCCCATCTACAAATGGAGACGAATGGTGCCTATCTATCAAAAGTTATCATCTCTAAGATAGAGTTTGTTTTTACTGATTTAGAATACTTGATCTTTACATTAAATTACTTTTTTAAAGTCACCTTATTAGTAATAAATCATAGTCTTCTAGCTGAGAAAGAGTTCAGTTTGCCCTAGAGTATGGCCGTGGGGGAACTCCACTCAGACCAATTCTAATTTGCTTCTTGAGGTGCACACATTATTTTTAACGGATCACTTCTAAGAGTTCAGATTTGTGGCAGACGCTAATAAACACAATATTATAATAGCATAAAATCTGGTACAACAGTGTTCAACATATATGCATTAAAAATAAAGCAAACACAAATAAAAATTTAACTTTAAGCCATGATTCTCTAGAGCAAAGAAATCGAAAACCAGAAAGAAAATAGAAATGGGGAAGGATTAATTGCCAGTTCATTTCTAGGGACTATTCTGAGCATTCTGTATATTTTTATCTAATCTAACTTTTTAGCTATTTCACATATTTTATTTCATTTAGCCATTTTACTGTTTCAAAGAACTAAGGTTTATTTAATTTCAACATAGTAGTCTCCCCTTATCCAAAGGGATACGTTCCAAGACCCGAGTGGAGGCCGGAAACCAAGGAGAGTACTGAACCTTAGATATGCTACATTTTTTTTTTCCTATACATGCATACTTATGATAAAGTTTGTAAATCAAGCACAGTAAGATTAACGATAATAACTAATAAAAAAAGTTATAACAATGTACTATAATAAAAGTTCCATGAATGTGGTCTCTGTCTGTGTCTCTCTCTCTTTCACCAAATACTCACCTTTTCACTTAAAGGGAGCCCTTTGGCTTCTCTTCGGCATACTCAATGCCATCATCACTACTCTTGTGTTTTGCGGTCATTATTAAGAAAAATCAGAGTGACTTGATCACAAGCACTGTGATACATGAGTCAATCTGATCACCAAGATGTCTATTAAGTGACTAATGAGAAAGGAGCATCTAGATAAAGGGTAGATAACCAGAAAAATGTGAGTGAAAAGTTAGTTCAGTTCCAGAATGCAGATAACCTCAAAGAATGTTTTAATCTTCAATTTTATTTTATTGATTGTGCAGTTTCATGTACACACATATGTATCATTAGAAATCTTACATATAAACAGAAATTTATTTTGAATTATTTTAAAAATTGTATAACAGATCCTTTCACTTAAATATGAACTTATTTTGATTTCACAGTCATAGTTCAGGTATATCAAACTACTGACACAATTAATATATGAAATGAAATAAGGTATGCAGAAATATATGTGTTGTATATGCTATGTTGAAAAAACTGTACTGCAATACACATGGCCTTATTATATGGATGAACATATTTCTCTTCTCTTGGATTTACCTTTGCATGAAATTCATATTCTCTTAATATAATTAAATGTAATATTTGAATCAGCTGCTAAAATATTCATACAGGCACAACACAGGAAAATATATTAACTTTTTTTAGAAAAAATACAGGATGAGGGAGATGGTAACATCTCTCAATGTTATCAGACACTTCAACCTCGGATGAAGAAAAAGAATCCAGCTTTATGAAGTATAACTGGTTAGAGCTCCTGGCTTTTTACGTGACCAACACCAAGAAATGACCAACTGGAAGCAGAGTTTAGCTCTTAAAGATTATTTTGAGCCTGCAATGTGTGAGAGAAATGTAGTCAGGACACACTACAAGTTGAAAGATTCTATTATTCTTCCTAAAAAAAAATTCCCAAACTCGTAGGAACTAAAAAGCAAGACTCATTGTACATATCAACATTTACAAAACTCTTTTTATTTCTCTAAGTACAGCCTTTTATTTCCACTAGTAAGCAATTCTGAGGTCTTTGCTGGGAAATGTCTCTACAAGAAACTGACTCTAGAACTGGGCAGTTTTATGTTAAACAAATGAATCTAGCTCTCTGAGATCGTATAAATAGCGCAGTTCATGATACCCAGAGACAGTAGTGGTCATCAGCTGCTTAGAAAGGGACGACTGGCCCTCACGACTGAAGGTGACCTGAGTATACCAGATAAACAACTGAAGCTGCTAGAGGTTCCCCAACACTTGCAGAAACATGACTCGTGGTTACTTAGAGAAAAAGAAGCCTCTGTCAATATTCCAGAGCACACCCAGGAATACCACATACTCCCGTCTACTTAGTGATGAATAATTTCAGACATGCATTTTACTTTTCCTTCAGGCCAAAGGAAAACTGGCTGAAACAGTATCTCTTAAAGACTCAGATGTCACAAAGACAAGATAATAAAAAAGCCCACAATTTTAAAGGTCTAATATAGACAATTTACAGGTAATGCACGTTGTAAGAAGCAATGATACTGCATTTTCTTAAAGACAAAATAATCTATTATAGTGCCCATTGTATTGATTTTGCTTTCATTTTTATAATGTTTAGGGTGCAAAATATATTTTTCTAAAATGCCATGCATTATTAGGTGTTTAAAATTTTTTAAGTCATCACTTATAAAGACCAAAAAAAAAAAAAAAAAAAAACTTTTGTTCTGATGTACTCCCAAAAATAACAGTAATTTAAAAACTGTTTTCTCCACATGAATTCAAAAAAAAAAAGAAGAAGAATACAATATTTGCACTGTATTCAAGTCCTGGGGCAAGTAGGAATAAGAGGTACGGTGTCACCGCACAACTAAAGAACAGACAGAGCCTGAGCTCTGTGAGGAGAACCGGGCCCTCTGGAGGGGCGTTCTAAATGGAGCCTACACGGCTATGACATTTTCTGTCTCTTTTAGGGCCACATCATTATCTGGGCTCCCTGTAGCTCGTAGGAAACTTTTCAGTTTCAATGATGTATCTCTATAGTTTTCCTTTGTAGAAAATAACTATTGCTTACTGCAGTTCTTCTTATGCTTGAGCTGTGCACCAGATAAAGCCAGAGAATGGCCAGTAGCCACACTCAGGTCCATGATATGAATTTGGAAGGCTTCAGAGCACCTACTATGAGCAAGGCCCTTCCTGCCACCAGAGAAGCAGAGGTGGCTGTGTTGCCTTTTTGCAATTTCTCCTATTAGTGTTATCACATAATCTTTAAATGAAAAATATCTATTTTCTTAATTGTTAAATAAAATTCGACAGCATTTATGGAATAAGATAACTTCATATTTCATCAGGTGCTTTTAATTATTTGTAACCATTTTAATATATTTGGGTGGGAAAAGGTATAGGTATTATATGTGGAAGTCGTGTTCTTAGCAAAATAAACTTTTCTTCTTCAAGAAAATATGACATTGTTACATTTTTGGAGGATGTCATCTACTAACTAAACAAGGAATACCAAATCTCTCTGGTGTTACATTTGTATCATTAAGTATTAAAAGACAGAATGAGATTTTTAAATTTGTATTCCTATTTTTATTGTATTTGAAAAATTCAGATCAACTAGAAAAAAAGATGAGCTAAAGAAGCTCCACTGTAATATTAATTGTCCAGAGAATCTTCTCTATTATTTTATTTATCTAATTTTTTTCTTCATTTTCACCATTTTGAAATTTTCCCCTCCAAACTACAATATATTGGAAAAGTTATAAGCACATCAAACTTTTCTAACTTGATTAGAAAGATATAAATCAATTATTTATAAGTACACTCTGATTTTACAATGAAATTTATTTCCACTTAATTTTTATCATTTAATAGAGCTATAATTAATATGTGATAACCTGTACATTTTTAAAGTAGATTTGATAAGTTTTAACACACGTATATAATATACCTATGAAAACAACAAAATTATGATAATGAAGACATTCATCACCACCCCAAAAGTTCCTCACACTTCTGTTCTCGTCTTCCCACTCCTCCTCATACCCCCATTTAATGTCTACTAATTCTGATCTACTTTCTGTAACTACAAATTAGTTTCATTTTGTAGAATTTTTTTTATAGAATAGGTATTCTTTTTTGTCTGACCTTTCAATCATAATTATTTTGAGATCATTCTGGTTGCTGTGTGTATTGATAGTTTTCATGTATTTTTTTTTTTATTTTAGACATTGTATTTTTCACATCTAGAAGTTTGATTTTGGTCTTTTTAAATATATTTTGCGCCTCTACTTAAAATACTCCATTTATTCTCTACCTTCCTGAATATATAGGATGAAGCTATAGTAACTGTTTTCACATCCTCATTTACTGTCATCTGTGTAATTCCTAAAGTATTTTCTAATTCATAGACTTTTCTGCTTAATATGTATCATATTTCTGCCTTCCCCGTATGCTAGGTAATTTTTGATTGGATGAGAAACATTGCTGATTTTGCCTTTTGTGGGTGATGCATAATTTTGTGTTTGCTCTGGGGCAGAGCTAATTTGCTTGGCAACAGTCTGCTCCTTTCAGATTTTGCCATGGAAACAGAGCAACTTTTAGTCAAAGGCTATTCTGACTCCCTAGAGAGGCAATATCTTTCTAAGAACTCTAGTGAAACTTCGTGGATCATAAGATTTCCACTTCAGCTGCTGGGGGCATGAACCTTTTCTGAACTTGTTGGTCCCTGGAACCAGTCACTCTGCTACTTTCAGTTATTTCTTTTCTGGCCTCCAGAGTTTTCTTATACTCCTTTATTGATCAGTAGTCAGCTGAAATCTGCAGAGACTCTCTGCCCTTCTCTCCACCCCTCTCTCTTCCCTTTAGTACTCTTCTCTGTGGATTACATCCTTCTGACCTCTCTAGGTTCAGAGGTCTTGCTCCTCAGCTCAGGATGGACAGACTTGGCCTGGCCTTCTCATCCTGCATACCAGCCTCGTGACTGTACCCAGGCAGTAATCTGGGGCAGTCACAGTGCTCATTCGTTTCTCTTCTTTTAGGGATCACTTTTCTGCCTGGTCTGATATCTAATGTACAACAATCATTGATACATTTTGTGTTATTTTTAATTGTTTTAGATGAGAGGATAAATCCAATTCCCATTATTCTAGTTTAACTGAAAGAAGTCCTCAATTTAAATTAAGAAGTTTCTTTTTTTCTTTGATTCTTAAAAATAGATTAAAATACAAGTCTTGCAATACATGAGCATTACGCAAATCTCGTGACATTTTCTATTTATAGATTTGCTAACTTTTTGCTTCAAATCATTTTGTAAATTCAAATGGACTATATGAAAACTTGACAGAAAACTTTAGGTTTTGATTTTATTTTGATTGATCTGTATTAAAATACAAGATAATAATTAATGATGGTACTAAAGCAAATTTTGGTCAAAATCTGTTGACATTCTTGAACAGAAGCAATGTTTAAAATTGTGTAGAGGCAAAAATTTTAAAACAAATGAAATATTTTCCCATGGACAGCTATGACAAAGTGGAAGAAAAAACTCGCTTTGGGGATTGCACAATTTGAATAGACATATGAGCATCATGGAAGGAAATATTTAATAAATTTGAGTTGTAGTTGTAACTTATAATGACTACTATGATGTATACCTTGGACCTGTGTACATTAAGCATAATATTCTTTACAGCTTATTCTCTCTCACATAAACCATTCTCTCTCTTCCCCTCTCCCTCTCCCTTTCTCTGTCCCTTTTAATTTATTTTTATAATGTGTCCTAATTTGTTTCTTTTTACCATGCAGGGGTCATATTTTGGGCATCACTAAAAGTTTACATTATGACACTGTGACAGATAAGAACTAGCAGGCCAGTTGCCCGGTGACACACCAACTGAACATCAACAGTCTAATGACCCTAATAAAGGAGAACGAATGGAAAAAAAGATCATCATATAGGGCTTTAGAGCCAAGTTATAATAGACATCATATGATCCATGATGACTGTGGGGAACACTAAAACAAGGAAAAATTCACAAAATGACTGATATTAGTGATGACAGGTATCAACAGATGTTTGCCTTTAGCAAAATGAGAATGAGAACCAAAGTAGAATTTCTGTAACTCTGACCATTTAACAGCTGCCACATCTATACATCTACCTATTAGCTAAATTATCAAGAAATAGTTTACCTTAAGTCATAGTATATAAAAAATGGAATACCATTTTTAATGTAAAGAAATAACTATATAAAAATAAATTGTGATTTAAGATTGTTATAAAATGATGATAAAAAATTCTTTAATCATCAAAAATCATCTATTGAACATAAACACTGATTTATAGAATGGGTTGTCTGAATTGAGATTAGCATTCAATAGTTAGTAGTATTAATAATTTGGTAAGGCAGCTAGATTAATAAGATATTGACTCTGCAATCAAACTATCTTGTTTCAAATTCTGTCTCCACCACTTTCTAGGTGTGTGAACTCAGGCAAATTATTTAATCATTTTATGGTTGAATTTCTCTGTGTTTAAAAAGAATCAAAACTGTATCTACTTTCAAGATTTTTATGTAGATTTGATTAGTTAATACAAAGAAAGAAAGCTCTTAGAGAAATGCCTGGCATATTAGAATATTTATTGCTTAAGCAATAAAAAATGTTGGCAGATAAAAAATTGTGGCTCAAGAAATAAGCTCTGTGATAGTAAGAAAAATTGAATGTAGGCTACATTATATAATTTTAAACACATACACACACACACAAATGGCATTGTTAGATGTTGATAAACAAAAATGCTTACAAAGATTTCTAGCACTATAGAACATTCTAAATTAATTCATAATTAGAAGTTGTTATCAGTACTAGATGACATAATTATGAAGAATACTATGATCTTTCATTTTTTCCTTTCCATTCGTAATAGAATAATTTCAGAAAGGATTTGAATAAATATATTTTAATAGTTTCCAATAGTATATTCTCAAATACGAAAGGATCTTAATACTTAAGGGAAAAAAATTGTGATTGTTTCATGGCCTATGAAAATTTTTGTGAAAACATTTGTTGACAATTGTTGATAATCAATGTATAGGGAAATGAACAAAAATAATATAACATATATATTTAGTATACCTTAAAGAAAAACCTGAGAAACATTGATAAAGTGTTTTTAGGTCTTTATTAAAAATATTAAGAACAGTTTGAACAGTGCTAGCCTTCTCATTGTATAACTTACAATATGAGGTAAATTGTCTCATTTTTTTCTAAGTTTGGATCAACTTCTAATACCTTATTCTTTGTACTTTGAATATAATGAAATATTTCTAAGAGTTCCTTTAATGTGAAATGCTCACCTGTGTCACTTCCTCTGGGGCATCTATATCCTTTTCTTCAAAACTCTTTCCTCATTTGGTCTAATTACTTCTACAATTTATCAAGTAATTCTTAAAGTATTCCATGTTTCAGGAACTATTGATATGTTGATTTTCTGGGCAAGAAAACTTAGGCACAGAGACATTGACAAACTCCCCAAAGTTACAGCCAGCTTCAAACACCAGCAGTTAAGCCCTAGAGCAAGGAACTACCTGGCATGACACTTTGAATAACAAGAATGATTAAAATGTCAACACTGGGGCCCTGCCCCCAGATCAATAAACTTGGAATTTCCGGAGGTGGGGCTCAGGCATTGGTGTATTTTAAAAGCTTCTCAGTTCAGTCTAATTGAAAGTCATCATTGATAATTATCGCTTTTGGGTCTTCACACATCACCGATAAGCCTTAGCATCATTGAAAAACAAAAGACGAAAAAAGACTGTTCCATAAATGGTATAAAACAACTGGAAACATTTAAAGTTAGATCTCTATTTCACACAATTCCCCTTCAGAAGTCTTAATGGTTTAATGACTCAATGTAAGAATGTCGCTGTATAGTTCAAATACAAAAAGAGTTTGGTGATATATCCATAGTTAGGGTAGGTTAGAGAGAAAAAGGCAGAACAGGTTAAAATTCAACCCAATCACCACATTGAAAAGCTGCCTGCAAAGCAGAACTTAAATCATTGAGCAGGCACTATTTTTTTAATCACTTGTTGTCACTAAATGCATTCATTTCTCAATCTTTGCTTTTGGAGTCTGTCATAAAGCTATGCTCTAGGGAGAACAGCCCTGTAACATAGGTCTCCTGGGGATTGGTTTCAGCTGGTCAGTATCATGCTGGGCTATACTGCATCAGGCAGTGTTTTGACACATCAGAAATATTATGAATAGATTTTTGATTATTTAAAAGCTCTGCGATTTGGCATTCAATATTAAAGAAATTATTTTTCTTCATTCTCAAATATCTCAAATAGCATCAATAAGACTTTTTAAATATATTTTTTGAGTAGAAAAGCATTTTGTTCTATACTATTCTTTGAACAATTGTGAATTTCAGCTTTTTATTTTTTATAATACTAATTCTTAATAAAATGGTGCTCTTGCCAGAATCTCCAGGAAAAAAATTACTGTGAATAATGGAGAAGAACATGTTCACTGCACTCTGCTATACAGTAAATGAGGGGCTGGGACTTTGTTTAGTGCAATGATTTCTCCATTAATCCGTTACACATATTTGATAAAAATAATATGTAAGTATGCTCTTACCAAATATCACAGGAAATAATGGAATTTGTTATCTTCATATTTTTACAGTACACTGTGGCCTATAACTAGACTATATAGTTAAACAACAAGCTTGAAGTCAATAGTTCAATAAGACAAAAGAGCACTAAATATAAAGGTGTTTCAAAACAATCACCAAAATAAAAAATTCATTATTCTTATAGTTTGTTCTTAATCCCAGACAATATTGTGAGAGAGAAAAATGCTCCAATAAGCTCTGCTCTATAACTGAAGGAAATCTTTGGTTTAAGAAAATTATATTGAGAATTATCAAGTTTAATATAAAGGTAGTATTTTACTTGGTTCAATAATATTTTGATTACCTACTTTACTGAATTTTCTACTTTAGGCAGTGGTTCAAAATGTTTCTGTCTATTTCAACACACCTGCTAGATGATAATTACACGTATAGCATACTCTAGTAGGCGGAACAAGATTTGTTTTTCAAGGCAGCAAAAAAGATTTTAAAAACTTATGAAGTGGTTATGGAAAGTCCTTGCTATACTAAAACCCAATGCCCTCCTCTTCCTCTGAAATTAAGAACCAAAATTTTAGGACACATAAGAGTGAGCAAAGCAGATAACCTGTGCTCAAGGAACATGTAAAATATCGCACAGTGTCTCCCTGGTGACTGCTGGTCCTTAGGAAATGTCCTACAGTCCAATGATTTGCATTGGAAACCACTTAATGCTAAGGAGTTTCGAAACTGGGAGGTTTATCAACTTAAAGCAGCAATGAGTGCTCAGGATGCAAAATACACATACAGCCAGTTATCAGAGGATCACAGATTTCACAGAACCAAAGGAAATTCAAAAGATCAATTCATCCCACCCCTTTGTCTTACAAATAAGGGAACTAGAACAAAGAAAGACCAAATGATTTGTCTAAGGACACATAGCTAAATAAGCAGCAGTGACAGGACACAAACTAGTCATTTCCATTCAAACATTCTTGTCATTAAAATTTCCCAATTCATAGCTACTCTGTGTGTCATCTACGTCAGTCACACTATCTAAGGATCAGCAACAAAATGCAGCTGTGGAAAGTGAAGTGCAGCTCTGCCCATCCCAGTCACTGTCAAAGCTTCTGCTGTTTTTTGTAGATCAACTATACTTCAATAAAACTGTTTTTTAAAAAGAAGTGTTATACTGGGCATAAAATCCTATTTTATTAACATCTGATTGATACATTATTATATCAGACTTATTGAGATCAACAAGTTACTATATGCTTATTTCATGTAACTGATCATGACTCAGGCAGGATTTTATGTAAATCTCAAATAATATTTCACTTAATACTCAACACTAACAATAACTTTAAGAAGAAATATGTAGAACCCGCGAAAAGAGGAATGAAGTTGTAAAGGAAGGAACTCTTCCCCCAATGAATCTATAGGCTTAGTGAAATAAAATACTCATCGAAATCCCAAAAGTCTAGATATTATCAGAAATATATTAGAATATAAAAATATTTTTAATTAAGTGTTTTAGTTTGACGTAATTGTAGAGACACATGCAGTTGTAAGAAATAATAGATTGAGGTCCTCTGTATCCTTTATTCAGTTTCTCCCAATGGTAACCTTGTGAAAAAAATGACAGCACAATATTACAACGACGGTACTGAAAATGGTGCAGTCAAGATACAGAACGTTTCCATGACCACAAGGATCCCTAGTGCTGAACTTTCATAACCAGTCCACTTCTTTCCTTCAACCACTCTCTCAATCGCTGACGACCGCTAATCTGTTCTCCATCCCTTGATGACCACCGATCTGTTTTTGTCATCTAAAGAATGTTACATAAATGGAATCACACAGTATGTAATCTTTTGGGATTGCCTTTTTTTTAACTCAGCATAATACTCTAGAGATTCATCTAAGTTGTTATGTATATCAATAATAGTTAATTCCTTGTTATATTGGAGTGGTATCCCATGGTATAGATATACAATAGTTTGCTTAACCATTCACCTGTTGAAGAACGACTGTTTCTAGTTTGGGTTATTATATAAAAAAAGCTGCTCTACATATTCTTTTACAGATTATTTTTTATCTATATAAATCTTCGTTTCTTGGACTAAATGTCCAGGAGTGCAATTGCTGAGTCATATGTTGGTAGTTGCATGTTGAGTTTTTTTGAAGTACCAGCCAAACTGCTTTTCAGAGTGATGTCATGTTAAGTAAAATTGGCATGTTATTAAATTATAAATATTCTATAAACTAAATAGTGCATTCCCAGTAGCAACGTATGAGTGATCAATTTTCCCCACATCTTCACCAGCATTTGATGTTGTCACGATTCTTTATTTTTGCCATTTTGATAAGTGTGTAGTGACATCTTATTGTGGAGTTAATTTGCATTTCCCTAATGCCTAATGATGTTGAACATATTTTCATGTGCTTTATTTGCCATCTGTATATCTTTGGTAAATATCTCTTCAATATTCTGCTCATGTTTGAGTTAGACTGTATGTGTTTTTACTGTTGAGTTTTGAGAGTGTTTCACATATTCTATATTATAGCTCCTTGTCAGATATGTAATTTGTGAATAATTTCTTTCTAGTCTGTAGCTTGTTATTTCAATCTCTTCACAGGATCTTTCTTAAAGTAAATTTTTAAAAACTTTGATGAAGTCTAATTTATTTAGTTTTCTTTCTAAGGATGATGTTTTTGTTTTTGGATGTCAAATTTAAAAAAAAAATTGCCTATCCCTAAATTCTGAAGTTTCTCAAGCTTTCCACGCCACCCTAAAAAGCTTATTAGTTCTATGTTTACATTTAAGCTCATAATACATTCTGAATTATTTTTTGCATTAGGTGTGAAACTTTCTTATCAAGGTCCAATTGCTCCGGTATCATCTGTTGAAAAGGCTATATTATTAAACTGAACTGCTTTTGCAACTCTGCCAAAAATCAGTTGAGCATATTTGTGTGGGTCTATTTCCGGGTTCTGTAGTATATTTTTTGTTATTGATTTCTGTGTCTACACTGGTGCCAGTACTACACAGTCTTGATTACTGTAGCTATACAATAAATTTTGAATTGGATAGACTGATTGTTATTATTATTTTTCAAAGCTGTTTAAACTACTGTAGTTCCTTTGTTTTTCTAGGTAAGTTTTATAATAATTTTTCATATCTAAAAAACATCTTGCTAAGATATTGATAGAAACAACACTAAATTAGCATACCAGTTAGGTGGAAATTGACGTCTTTACTATGTTGAGTCTTCCAATACCTGAACACAGTATTGCTCTCTATTTATTTATACCTATATTTAAACTACCGTAGTACAGTAGTTCAGTCTACCATTAAGAGTAATAATGGTAGTTTAAACTACTATTAAGAATCATGTTTCTCAATCATCTTTAATGAAATGGAAAATGCTTAAGCTATCATGTAAAGTAAAAAAGATATGTTAAATTATAAATATTCTATAAGCTAAATAGTGTAAGAGTTAATAAACATGCATTCACAATTTTCAAACAGAAAGGAGCATTCCAAATATTATTAAGAAATGTTATATTTAGATTTTATTATCATTATATATGAATGGATTCCATTATATTGTTCTAAATTCTTTAAGCTTTTTTGAAAATTATACTTTTATAAGAATATTAGCATTACTGATTTTATAAATGTATAGATCAACTACTAACTCAAAAATATGTTCATAATATAACTAAAATATTTATAATTATATCCTTATGCCTTCTGACAGGCAATTATTTTTTAACATCAAAATATTGAGTAAAGTTTTATATATGGAGTAAAAATATAAAGTTCTACAGTAGAATATTTTCTATTTCTACACTATACTTCTTGCTAATTAAAACTGCTTTCAGAACATACTTCTTATATATCTACTACTGACCAGCTCTATTGCCATTCACAATATTTTCCTTAATTCTCACTAAATACCTTCGAAAAATCTCTCATTTTACATGTGAGAAAATCGAAATCTCAGGTATCAAGAAATTCCTGTGAAATTATCCAAATTTTAATTGTAGAAAATGGTTTTATCTCCAGAATATCTGATTCCAAACTCAAGGACACTTTTTTCCTAAAACAGAAGTAAAAATTTAAACGTGCCTATAAAGAAAATATGGGCAACTTTTACGAGTGATTTAATGATTTTATGAATGATTTAATTTTTCTCTGTATTTCTAAGTTCTTTTGTACTGAATAGGAATTTTTTTCTGTTCACATGATTTCTAGCATTACTAAATTTTTAAAATATATGTACTTCACAGAATGAAGGATATGTTTTACGGAAACATGCAGAATCATGCTATTAGTATTTTTCTATGAAATGAACTCTTAATTCAACATAATTCTACTAATTTTATAATGACAATGACATTGCTATAGATTTTTCTTTAAAGGTACATTTCCAGAATATATCCGTTGTGTACTGAAAGATCTTTATGGCACAAAGTAATAAATACTAAAGAGACATTCTAGCATTAGTTTTAATTTAAAATCACTTCTAATCTTCCTATGAACATTACTGTTAGGAAGTGAGTAAAACTGGATCATTGACAGTGTTAGCACTTCACTGTCTAGAATAGCGTGAGATTTATCCTTAGGTAGCTGTTTAAGTGATGATATTTCAAGGTGGTCATCATTCAAAGGTTGCAGTCAGTGAGTTAGACAGACATGGAGGCAATCAGCCAATAGACTGTATTGTGGCTAAGAGCTCAGAATCTGAAGCCATACAGACTGCCTATGTTTTCAGTTCACTACTTGTTAAGAGTGTGATGTGATAGGTCAGTCAATCAACCTCTGTGTCTCAGTTTCCTCATCTATATAATGGAGCTAATCATAACACCTCAGACTGTTGCACTAAATAACTTAATAAAGGAGAAATGACCCTACATAAAAGATATTCAAAAACTGTTCATAGTAATTAATATTATACACAGTTGAAGAAATTATCTTATACAAATTTATATTGAATTGTTAATAATTTAATCAGTTTCATATTGTTTTTTGAGACTTTTCTGGGTATAATATCCCTGTGGGGATGGGGGGAAAGGCATTATAAAGACTGCTTAACTTTTGAAATATGCAACATAATCTATAGAAAGTTTTAGCAATTCAGGTGTGTTATAGAAGAAATTCTTCTATGTATAGTAATTAGAGGCTTACTTGTTATTTCATTATTGTAGCTAAAACAATTCTTTAAACTTGTAAAACACTATTGGTCCTGTCTGGCTGGAACCTTTCCTGAAAAATGTTTTTTTAAAAAATGTGTACTGATTATTGAGAAGATAAAATGAAATATACATTACAAAGAGAGCCACATAAGAGTCAAGAGGCCATTAAAGAAGTAGAGCCTATACACATCTCATACCTCCTTCCTCAGAACTGCTATTAAGTTGGTAACCAATTGCTACTCTCAGCTCAAGAGTGAGCCACAAACATCCTGGACCAATAACTGCTGCATAAACGTGTGTGGACTTTACTTCCTCCTTATAATTTTCACCTCCCCCATTTACATACTGGAACTAACCAATCTCTGTTAACCTAGCCAGAATCCTTCAGTTACATGGAGGACCAAAATGGGAACCTGACTTATAAATTTCACCTCTATAAAATCCTGCCTTTTTTTGTTCTCTTTGGAGTACAATTTTGGTTTTTCTCTGAATCTGTGACTCCACGGTTGCTATCCTTTTGCTCAAATAAATGCTTTTTGTTCTTTATTTTAGCCTAAACCTCTTATTTGGTTAACAGTACTGAATATTAGAATATTTTTACTTCATTTTAAAGTATAGATATACACATATTTTTCTTTCTTTCTTTTCTTTTTTTTAAAGTATAGATATACACATATTTTTCTTTCTTTCTTTTCTTTTTTTTTTGCCTTAGAAGTTGTTCTTAAGGGGAAGAGTCTACATTTAATTAAAAAATGGCCTTCAAGGCACTTTTCAGAAATATGTATAAACGTGGGACACTGCTCAGAAGAGATTCATTGTGTATTCTCTATGAGTGCTGATTAAACTAATTAAAAACTGCAAGTCTTATCAAGATTATTTATTAAACTCTACTTGGCAGTTCCATTACTTAACATAGCTCAGTAGTTTATTCTCTCATATAAGAACAGTAGCAGTAATTCAAATAAAGAATGAAAGTTGGGAAAAGTTTGATAAACAAATAATAGACTATATTTGATCCTTTGTACCTCAGAAAGTGACTCGATGACTAAGTCCACAGAGTATAAAACAGCCTGTTAAATCACCTACTACTTTAACTTGTATTTTGCTTTCATTACCTGAAAATACATACGAGATAACAACTATCAGCTTCCTATTCCAAACCATTCTCATCAGTTCAACTCTGAAAAATAATCCAAAGTTAATTCTCGATTTATTAGTAGTGGTCAGGAGATTTCCATTAGGGACCTGCATATGGCAATTCTAGAAACTGTATTGAAACCAAGCCCTACACCATAAGCTATGAATAAATGCCTGCTATTCTCTAACCGACAAGTGCCTTCTAGATTTCTCTTGTGTTGCTGTTAACTCAAGGCACAGAAATTCACCCAGGGAACTAAGATCAGTGAACCAACAAAGCGAAGAAAATATGGAATGAAGTAGCATGGGATAGGAATTTGAGCTCTGCTGTTTATTAGGTCTGTGAACTTGAGCAAGAAAATCAATATTTCTAAATTTCAGCATCTCATTTGCAAAAGAGTAAAACATACTTTGCAAAATTGTGGGAATAATCCATATCAAGTGTATGGGAGTGGTCCTGAGAGGAAAAAAACTGGACTCATTATTAAAGTTGAATAATTCTAACGAGCAGAATTAGTAAAAAGTGCAGCGGACTTCCTCATGTGGATGACCACTTACTGTTATTATTGTAAAGGGACTGAGGCTTTAGGAAAAAGACTCATTCAGCTGCCTTCATGATACTCAAGACAGATATTAAGTTTGGGCCAGTGTGAATCATGAAATTGACTGCAGTATTTATATTTATGATACAAGCATTTGCGTCATTTATTGTTGCTTTGAATATTTATTTCTACAATTCTGCTGAAAAAAACTAACTAGAATTTAGAAACTTTCCTTTTATTGATGTAACAGTGCCATTTTTATTCTCATGGAAACATGTAAAAATATGATTCTAGAGGATCTAATTGGCAAATCAAGGCACAGATGGTGAATGACTCCGGCAGTGAGATACAAGGTAAAATAGGAAGTAGATTAGCTTGAATTCATTCCACAATATTTGTAAATAGTTTTCAAAAAGCACTGCAACTGCAGAAAATCAATTGGTTTCTTGAATATTTTATTGACCTAACCTACAGTCATCGGTGTCACTAGATCCATTAATTAGATATAATTCTTCTTTCTTTCCCTGAGTATCTGCCAACTGAAAACAAAAAATCTGAATTATCAACTGCAGAGTCTCATGAAAATCAAAATTCCAGAGAAGCAGGTTTAGTCACAAATTCTGTTCAAGCTGTTTTTATAATGTTGAAGATTCACCTAGAACCTTACCCTAGAGGCTTTTCAAACAACAGACATATGTAAATCCCCAGTGAATGAAACAGTCAGGAGCTAGAGGTTCATTTCCAGGAAGAAAACAAACACTTGATAATATGTTTACGAATTTGAAAAAAAATAAGCTAGTGGGAACGTGTGGAAACAATTATCATTAACCTGCAGTAAGGGAGAGAAAAAAAGGATATTTGGACCAAGTTACCTCTTGGACATAAAATTTCTAAAGTACCTCATTATTACAACTGGTAAAATGCAAGAATTTTTTTCCTGCAAAAGAGTGTACTGATCAATGACATTTTATTAAATTTAGCGGAAGGTTTTGGAAAAAAAACACCTGGAGCGAGTGACTCAGCAAGATGGCAGAGCAGATGGTTTCCGACTCAAGCCCTCGTCACAGAGAGACCAAAGAGCAACGAGCCACAGACAGGATGTCTTCGTGACTTTCCCAGGACCTGGTGTTGATGCCGAAGTACCCCCTTTGGACCACAAAACCCCAAAACTCTGCATCAGAAGGGTAAGAGGGGCAGTGTCACTTTGATGGCATCGCCACTTGCCGAGGCCCACACGGAGCGACACTGAAAGGGTCCCTTGGCTTACCGGTTCTCCGCTGAAAGCATAGGGCCAGGCGGACCGCCAGCTTCCTTGGCGTACAGGCCCTCGCCGGCAGCTCGGGGGATCCCAGTGTTTTGCGTGGGCTTTCTGGGGACCTCCGCCGGCACAGGCCACTCGTCGGCACCAGGTCGCGCGGGCTTTCCAGGGACCACCGGAAGGACAGGCCGCGATGGAGAAGGGGCGGGGCTTAGGCCGTGTGTGCGCCCTTCTCGTTGGACCGTACGCCCCCTGGTGGTGACCCACGAGAAGAGGTCCCAGCCCGCGATTGCCCGTTTGCACGAACAAGCGAAGGGCCCCATCTTGCCAGGGAGCCGGCCTGGCAGGTTCGCCTAGTTTGGGTCCCCAGCAAATGGGTCATCCCTGCGACAGACCTCAGTCTCCATTTCCGCCCAAGCAGGGAAACAGGGCGGCAGCACTGCCCAACTGCCCGGCACAGCCTCCAGCACGGCCACACCAAGAAGCCCAACTTGAGACCCCAGGCCGCACCAGAGCCCATCTGAGCAGCCCCTCTATGCCAAAGACTCTAGCCAGCAGCCTCGCTCAACTGCGGGGAGTAACTTCTGGCCCCTCTTGACCAGGGAGCTCGAACAGTGACCCAGAGCCTCAGAGCCCAGTCTACGGCCACTCCTGAGCACATCCTGCATCTCTGCCCAGGCAAGGAGCTCAGCCAGGGACCTCGCCCAATTGTAAAGCATAACCTGTGGTCCCTTCTGACCAAGGAGCCAGGCCACAGACCTCCCCCAAAGGTGGAGCACAAACGATTGCCTGATTCTGGAGCCAAGCCCACAGCCCCGCCAACTTCCAGGCCCAGCGAGATCCCTGCCTGATCACAATGCACAGCCTGTGGCCCCAAACAAAAAGCCTTGTCTGCGGCCCTGCGAATTACTAACATTGGGTACAATCAACTCCAAGGATGCAGCTCTTCTAAGAGCAAGTCTTATTTATGTACCTTTCAGTTTGTAACATGTTACTCGCATCATTATCACTATAATCTGATTTTATGAAAAGAGATTCTAGCCGTTAATCTTTTTTACTTAGAATTTTTAGAAAATTAAATTCAAATAAAATTTTAAAACATTTTAATAAGAATAGATAGAATATTCAAGACTTAGCTGAATCACCTGAAACACACACCCTAAACGTAGTCACTCATTTTTTTTTTTTTAAATTTAAGAAAAAAAAAATTGTAGAATTCCTATCCATGATAAGGCATCCTATTTATTTCATCAATCGTGCTTTCTTAGTACAATAATCTTTTTGGCTTTTGCTATCTTTTTCAAAGGAAACAGATTTAAGTAATCATATTTTCAACGGTGTAAGAGACGTTCAAGAAGTCCATTGCTGAAGGGGAGGACTAAGAGAATTTCGGAATGTGTAGGACAAACAAACAACTCATTTCTTTCTAATATTATTCACTGAATCTCAAAGAATGGTGAAGATCTGGCATTCACCTCTGGATCCAGTGAATAAAAGGCAGAGATCAAGAATAAAATAAACTGCTTAAGTGGAACTTAAAAGAGAAGCATAGATTTGGTGAAATCTGTTTCTGTCCAGTGTGTGCTGCTTGTGTATCAGTCAAATTCACAAATTCATGCCGTTTGTTGAAGGGTGTTTGTGTTCTGGTACTACTAGATAAAATTAATTTTATTCTTACTACTTCTGCAAACCTGACTTTTTTTTTTCCTGAAGATGTGAAATAAAGCCACCTTTGTTGAGACTTCCAACCATAGCATAAGGGAACACATCCCTAATATGGTGATCTCTAATCTTCAATTTCAAAAGAACTCTACCATTGAAATGCCATCCTATGTGCAATAAATCATTGACAGCACCCAAGAGGATTTAAAATGGCATTCAAAAAATAATTAAGAAAACAGATTTTGTTAGGCTTTAACATA
>NW_011888900.1:3330580-3335110 GCF_000151845.1 Pteropus vampyrus
TCAATCGTGCTTTCTTAGTACAATAATCTTTTTGGCTTTTGCTATCTTTTTCAAAGGAAACAGATTTAAGTAATCATATTTTCAACGGTGTAAGAGACGTTCAAGAAGTCCATTGCTGAAGGGGAGGACTAAGAGAATTTCGGAATGTGTAGGACAAACAAACAACTCATTTCTTTCTAATATTATTCACTGAATCTCAAAGAATGGTGAAGATCTGGCATTCACCTCTGGATCCAGTGAATAAAAGGCAGAGATCAAGAATAAAATAAACTGCTTAAGTGGAACTTAAAAGAGAAGCATAGATTTGGTGAAATCTGTTTCTGTCCAGTGTGTGCTGCTTGTGTATCAGTCAAATTCACAAATTCATGCCGTTTGTTGAAGGGTGTTTGTGTTCTGGTACTACTAGATAAAATTAATTTTATTCTTACTACTTCTGCAAACCTGACTTTTTTTTTTCCTGAAGATGTGAAATAAAGCCACCTTTGTTGAGACTTCCAACCATAGCATAAGGGAACACATCCCTAATATGGTGATCTCTAATCTTCAATTTCAAAAGAACTCTACCATTGAAATGCCATCCTATGTGCAATAAATCATTGACAGCACCCAAGAGGATTTAAAATGGCATTCAAAAAATAATTAAGAAAACAGATTTTGTTAGGCTTTAACATAGATACTTTTTAGTAAGATTATCAGAAATATTCAAATAGTCATATTGCAACTTAAAGCTTTAATTATGTGGAGATACAAAATCAAAATGTAGGTCATCCTTCAAGTAATGCTGGGAAATAGTAACAGTTATCACTTGAAGCAGTGATGGATATTCTGAACAAATGAACAAAATAGGGCAGAATATTTGGTATGTGAAAGAGAAGTGTTTCCTTCTAGGATAACTAAACATGATATTTGAAAGTCATTCACTGCAAGAAATGTTTACCCTTCAAGATGAGGCATTTTATAAGAAAAGAAATCAACTTCATTTAGCATCTCCCAAACACTATTAAATCTCAACTCCACATTCATGGGAAACTGTCACCAATACAACCCCCTCACACACACACACACACACACACACACACACACACACACACACACACACACACTTAAAAAGTTGTTTTTGAGTATTAAGCAGCTCTATGACCTTGCAAATATAAATAAACTCTCCAACTGAAACTGCCTAACATGTTCCCTCACCAACCTGTTCTCTCCTGTGCTTTTACTCAGTTTGGAATCAATTTTCTTTACTCATCCTGGGTATTATATTTCTTGTGTGTCCCAAAACATCATTTTTGTGTTTCTTTTTTCCAGTAAGCAAGTCTGATTTAGAAATCAAAAGGTCAACATCTTGAACAAACCTTTCTTTTTTCCTTCCCAATATATTTTGACAATTTTATTATCTTTTATTCTGACCCAATTGAAAAGTATGTCTCTTATAACTGCTGTTGTGAAGTGTACAGCTGCTTGGTGATTCATGCTTGATGAAACTGATTTTCAAGGGTCTATCCAAATAAGTTAATGTAACATTATTTATTCAGGAAGTAAAACAAAAGAATGTGTGTGGCTATCAATAACACCCTTCTCTGTAAATAGCTAATAGCTATAATATAAAACTACCTTTCTTTAGCATTCTATTCTTGTTTAGCAGATCAAACCAACACATAGCCTTTCAGAAACAAACTAGTAATCAATATAGTTTGAAGAAGGTGCTAATGAACAAGTAAATGGTAAAATTAACCTACAGTTTTTTTGGTTGAGTGTATATTCAAATGTTTATGTATGTGATTATTTTTTAGATAGCAGTAGTTAAATATAATTAGCATTTTTTCCCCAAAACATTTCTGTAGCTAAATATAATTGACTTTTCTGTATTTTCATGTCTCCATTTAGTTAAGTTCCACTACCTTTTATTGGAAAAGTTGTTTACTGCTTCTCCAAATTTACCAGCATCCTTTCATGCAGTTAGAGGAATGTGACTTTTTCTGGTCAATGGTCTTAGAGAATAAGTGATCTGTATCATCTTTGGATTTTTACAGTTATGATTTTTGCATCTTTGGATTTTTGCACTCACCCATTCTCTTTTTTAATTTTATTTATTTATTTTTTTGCTCACGGGACAGTGAAATAACACCTTTCTTTCAGACTAGGCAGCTACAAGATATTAATGTCTCTAGCAGCTTGGGTCCCCGATTGATATATGGATCAGAGAGCCCACCAACCCACATTGTACCTATATGATGAGTATAAACTAAAAATGAAGATTTAGATTGATTTTTACCATCCACTTTTCTACCTATTCTGACTAATATACTTCTTAAGGCCAATAAATTAGGTGTATTACCCCATTCCTACATCCTCTTCTACCAAACAAATTGTCCCATTTGAGGAGTATTTTTATCTTCATGTTAAAATCTTGCTTCTGCTAAGCCTCCATAGTGTGGTCTGTTTTGTATTTTATTATGATCTTCTGACTAATTACTAAATTCTTTTTATTCTTTGAGGAAATATGTTCTGATTCACAGTGCTTTCTTCCATTCTATTCATTAATTTAGAATCCAAGAATAAAGCCTTTTATTTTTTTAACTTCCTCATTTCTAGTGATTTTCATCTGTTTTCTACTTTAGCCTCCCACTATCATGAATATTAAAATGACATCTTCTGAAACACCTCTACCTCAAAAACATTACTACGTCTATTTTTGTATCATGTCCTTGAAATTTTAGACTTCTCGTATCTCTTTATTGTCTGTACAATGGTTCTTTAAGAATAGCCAAACATTCTGTCCTTAGATTTATGTCATTTCCTTCTATTAGAAAGCTCCTCCTCTTTAATCTAATTTTCTGTTCAGCTAAAATGCAATGGTCAATCTCTTCGACCAATTGTTTGCCAAAATCCTCAACGTGCTTACCTAATTGGCCTGCCTATCTGCCTGTACATACACGTGTGTGTGTGCATGCCACACATACACACACACCCTTATCCTCCAAAGAAAATAACTTTCTTCCTGTGGAACACCATCTTTATTGATATAAAGGCAAGAAAAACACAGATATATAATCAAATTTTAACAAAATCCCGATGACTTGTTTAAAGAAGTTTGAGATAGTCTGCCCAAAGGCGAATTGAAGTGTTCACAACAGGTACTGGAAAAATTCCTGCGGAAAAATTCAGATAATAGCCTGGCTCCCAACTCTCATGTTTAGTCATTAAAATTAGAAAAAAATTTAGATTTCTATCTAAGTCAAGATATAATTTCAATGAACTTATTCTATTCTTTAACACGTACATGGTGTGGTGTGGTGTGCATGTGTGTGCCTTACTTAACACAATGCTTAGCATGATGAAGCTATTCAGTAATTGAATGTTAGTTGTTTAAATGGGAAGAAGCAAAAAGCGAGAAAACTACTGTCTATAATTTTCTCTCTCCATTATGAATGGAGATGAAGTCCATGATTTTAAAGAAGCATATTAATTTAATATCTGCATATCGTTCCTTAATGATTTTTACTTTATATCTCACAATGATGCTTTGATAGAGATTTATTACTTATCAACATTTTCAGAGTGATTTCAAGTGAAGACGGACGTCAGTTTTCTTCTAGAGATGAGATTTTTGCAGTTTAAAGTCACTTGCTTTGGAATAATTCCAACCGCAAAAATGCCAAGTGAAACATTGTAAGTAAATTACACTGAATTTGTGTAATGATCTAAGCTTAAATGTTTGTGGGTTTTTTTGTTTGTTTGTTTGCTTTTTTTATCTCCCATTTTACAGCCTTTGTCATTTGTTGCCCAGTTGAAAATAACTCAGGTAGCTTCAAAAGACCTCTCTCCTTAAATCTCAAGGATTTCTTCATTAATTTTCTACACACACCCAAAACATTTTTAATACATCTCTCTTGCTTTGCTGAATGGAACCAGGTGTAATGTTTTGTTTCAATCATCCTGGCCTTTTCCCTCTGTATATATCTATGAGATCGGAACAATATTTGTTAGTTCAAATCACCAAAACTATCAAAGTCAACACTCAGTTCAGTTTTTAGTCATCCGTAAAGAAGCTGAAGAAGAGTAAAATTTACTTTGAAATATTGTATATGGGTTTTTTTAATGGGCAGTTTAAAATATGACATTAAAATATAATATATTTATCCATGAATATGGGAATGTGTTGATACAACTTATTTTCGCTCCTCTAGAAGCACTGTGCACAGAAAGTAATTTTGTCAGAGAGACTGATTTCTTTAAATGTCAAATGGATACACTGATAAGGAGATATGCATGGGACTTGGCCATTTTTTTAATCTCCCTAATCCATTAGTAGAAAATTTTTCATGTGAAATATTGGTTTCTTCTATGGCTTTCTTGGTTACATTTTATCCAATATTTATTATTTTTCCTCTCAGTTCACCTCTATTTTTCATCTTATCTAAATGATAAGAACCTGAATTTTTTTCCTATTCTTTAATTTCCTGAAGAGTCTTTTGTCGGAGTAATCTCTTAAAATGAGCACGCACCCACTTTTCCTCATCAGTGTAT
>NW_011888900.1:3335995-3365545 GCF_000151845.1 Pteropus vampyrus
TTATATATTTTAATAACATTTCAATTTTTTAAATGTAATTCATCTTTTTTTAAGCTGCTGAGCAGCCTGAAGATTACGCTGTTAATTGTGGAAACTAATATGTGAGGAAATGTGCAAAATCTGCACAGGCTGCCTGGCGTAAACTCTCTCTAGCACAGAGTATTCAAAAGCTCTTCTCGTGGAATTTATTGAAAGCACAGGCTCAACAGTTGTTATGTCACATGATTCTGCCACTTACCATTGAGTCTTGTATTCTCTTCTTATTGACCAAACTTCCCTAATTCTTGTCTTTAGATAAGACGTTAAAACCTTAAGACACTTCTTTACCCAAATTGAATGACTTCTGAGTACAGATGGCACTTTATTCACTATGGTAAGAAACACGATGCCAAATATTAACCCATGTCTTCTACAGAAAAAAATAATACATAAACTTAGCTTTTATAAAACCAAGAATTTTTCTTATTTTCAGTCTTGCTCACTGAATTTATCTGAATGTTCAATTTTACCTTTCCATCAATTTACCAGAACTGAGCACAGAGTGTCTCTGAGTGTTCTTGCCAGCACCAGACTCACCGGCACATGTGTGAAACTTGCTCTCACCTAACCACTTCCTCAGACTCTCCAAGTTGAAGTCTGAGGAGCTAGCAGGGTAGAATGAATGAGTGAATCAATCAATCAATGAACAAAGAAATGAGCGATGGTTTTATGGACATACACTTGTCACCAGACTCATTGAGTTGTACACATTAAATACAGAGAGCATTTTATATGTTGATTACACCTCAACAAAATGGTTCTTAATAAAGAAAAAACTGAATATCATTAAAATCATAAATAAGTACATAAATACATAAATAAATAAAGCCAAGTCATTCCCATGTAAAAATTTCTGCCATAAATGCTCTTTTCCTCTTTATTCAAATGCTCATGTCAGAAACACAGATCTTTCCACTGAGATCACCACAGCCTCTCCTTTCTGTTCCCACAAAGCAACTCTGCCTTGCTAACTTCTTCCCTAGTACTGAGGCCTTATTTAGAAATTATCATCGTAATTTTAAAATTATTTTTCTTCTTCTTTTTTTTTATTGTGCCTAATTCCTTATTTTCAGTTTTTAAAGTTCTCTATTACGTTTTCTGAATGTGGACATTTTAATATTTTTCTTTTTTAAACAAATTGTCAACTCTCTCTTCCTTTCTAATCTCTGAATATATCTATTATGACTCCAGACTCTCAAGCAGGCAACGACATAAGTAATTAATTAGATAATGTCACCATCCATAACTGTAATATCTCAGGCGAGTGTGTATGGTGAAGTGAAATATGAAAACCAGTGAGAATTCACTGTCGTAAGTGCCTGTTCGATTTAATTTCTGTCTATATGATCTCGGTCAAGTCATTCAATATAGTTGAACTTCCATAATCTCATAATCTCATCACTTAGAACTGTAATAAGCCTAAAACCCATACTGCGTTCGAATTAAATGAGTTTCTGCTTGTGCAAGTATTTGGCAAGTTATCAAGTTTTATTTTAAAAAAAAACTTTCACTCATTTAAAATTATGCTTATTTGCTTTACTTTATAATCTGTTCACATTAATAAGAATTGACCAAGAGAAAACTACATGTTTCATAACTAATAAAGCTTCAAGTTTGTAAAACAAGGTATTTATTTTGGTATATGTATGTAAATATGTACTTATATAGATACAACTTCATATACACAGGTAAGGAGAGGGAACCAGCTTCTCTTGAATATATTTTTCTAGGTATTTAATATACATGAATCTCATTTACTCAGAAGTATTATTATTTGACTTTTACAAATGTAAACATAAAAAAATAGTAATTTTCCAATTGGTAAAGTAGAATATGACGGGATCTGTCTCACGAATTTGAAAAAAGGGGTAAAGGGACAAAACCGGTTTGGCCAGAACCAAAATTTGCATCCAGATGGTCTGCTGTGTAAGCCCCAGCTAGGCTCTACCGGACAGGTTTCTAAGCTGCTTGAGCTTCTGCTGCCTGGTGTAATGTGAATTGCTTTTTTGTGTTTCTTTTGTTGTTATTGTTGTTTAAATCAATATTACTCTAAACTAGGAGAAAAATTTCGAGTTCAAGGATTATATCGCTTTCTGTTGTTTTGTTTTATCTAGTGCTCCGAACAGGGACATTATAATATTCTTCATTTTTTTAAGAAAATCATAGTTTCTGACTAAACTGACTAAGCTGATCCTTAGGGACAAATACGTCACTTTTTATACATAAAACGTATTCTCAGTGTTATGTCTTTCTTCTTAAAAACTGAGTAGTAAATAATATAAAGCATATTGAATTGCTTTTTATGAATGTCAGCTTATATGTTAAAAATTATTCTCTACTAATGAAGTTCAATAATTATACCACATTATAATATAGATTTATGTAATTAATATTAGTGATATTGAATTTTCAATACTGGAAATTAATTTTAAAGTTATGAATTTTTTACAGTATGTATCGATGAATAGCATGAATCAATGAATATTTATTTGAAGTCTTGGAAAAAACTCTCTGAATTACAAGCCACAATTGAAGAAACCATTTTCAATATATTTCATTTTTCTGATTTATTAGTTCAGACATGACCTCTCCACTCCATAAATGTAAACTTAAAGGTCTGTTACCGTAGAATTAAGTTATATTTTTATCTTCTGATACCACAGATATGAAACAGTTTTAGAAAATCATGAGGTATTTAGGAGAAATAAATCATGTATGTCCTATAGTGTGTTCCTCAGAGAGAACCCATCTCTGGAAGTATTTGCAGTTTTGGGCTATAATATGATCCACGGCCATTAAATATTAAACGCTTAATATTCTCTATATATCTATGAAAATAAGATATGATTTACTCTGGAATAGTGTGGTACTTAAAAGACCACTTCTCTCTCCAATGATTGAAAAGATATTTGAGCAAATGTTTAATTTTGTATTTTCGCCCATGTTACATAGGCAGCATTATAATAAGCCGAATAACTGGATTTTTGCCAAAGATCATAAAATGCCAGGCTTAGGCACAACTACTTGTGATAAATTATTTTTCATCTTAAGAAAAGTACCAAGTGAGTAATTTTATGGTTTTCTGAGTTTAAACTTGGCGTGATTTAATGATTTGTTACCGTTGACCAAAGAACCATAATTTCACTCTACAGCTAAGGTGGTATATTAGTGGATCAATTTAAAAACCAAAGAAAAGCACTAACTGTGCACTGTGACATGCACCACATGTCCCAGATTGCCTTTGAATTCTTCATAGTGATTTATTTTAATCTGTAAAGTAAAGGTTGCTCAAAATTTAATCTCAAAAACGACTTTCTTCAAATACATGACATACCACAAAGAACTTAGTTTTTGGAGCCAAGACGAAACCTGGGTCTGCCACTTAGTAGTGATATGACTTTGTGGAATTCATCTATTTATTTTCTTACTGATACAACTGGATAAATTAATTTACAGTATACCACATATAAAGCACCTCGTAGAACTGTTTTCCCTCTCTAGTTTCATTATGCTCTTAATTTAATGTAGTATTTGTAGTTAAAATAAAGGTTAGTTTCTTCTACTTTTTTTCCAAGTTTTATTGTGAAAATATGGTGGTGTAATTTAGTTATTCTGGATCTACGTCTATTTATCTTTTCGTCATACGGATGTGTCAGTAATGTCTAATTCCTCTAGGTTGATATTATTATTTTAATATCTGAGACATTACCATAGATAGTAGAGGATGAACTCAAGCCTTACAAAGAGATCTTCTTCATGGTAGACTCAACATTAATGCTTCTGAACTTGGCATCCATAATCTCTTCTTAAGGCCTCAATAAAATTTGAGATTTACAAATGGGGTAAAACAATAACTTTATTTTATGCAAAGAGACAGTATTTTTTTATTTGTTCTAGTTTTGGGATTTAATGTATAGTTCTGTTCTATTTGACTAGTATAGTTAGTTCATTAAACTGTTCTGCTATTCTTAAGAATTATCAAGAGTCAAATAATGATTTCTTCCAAATGGTAATTTTAGATTGCATAGAAAGATAAATTAACTATACAAACTGAAGTTCTGAGATAAATTTTTATTTGTTATTTTATCCCTGTGCCTCTGCTTGAACTGTAGAATTCAAATTTTTATATAGTGGTGGCCAGATCACATTTTCTAATGAGAATTTGTACAGTATAGTGTTTAATTGTTGTTGTTGTTGTTGTTGTTTTAACCCAGAAGATATAAAAAGTGTAGCTTATATTTTAAGTCTTTTCTCTCTTTTTTTGCTGAGTATGGATGATTTACTATAAAATTTGGTGCAATAGTAGAAAAGACAATCTGTACATAGCTACCTATAGAAAAGAATGCATCTTAAGTACTCTCTAAAAATTCTAGTGAATTGTAACCATCTTTAATAAGAAAATATATATTTTGAATGTTTTATTTTTCTCTTAATATATGAACATAGAAGAAAAAATTGGCCCTAAGAATTATAGATTCACTTTTCCTTGAACATTGTGCTGTTAGCATGATATTAAAATGTCAACATAGCTCTACTTATGAGTGAGAAAAATCTTTACATAAATACTGTATTATTAAATTGTTGAGTGATTGCAATTCATGTCCTTGCCTGTGCTGATGTAGAGACAACGAGGTCACTAAACAATGCTGCCAAATTTAGGTATCTATGGTTTTGACTGTGTCCACACAACCCAATCCATCTCTAAAATGATTGATACTGTGTTTACACATACACACATACATTACATTAATGATAAGCCCATATTCATGTAGTATATATTATATTTTTGCTCTAGCAAATTGCAGGGTAATTCCAAAAAAAATTTTGTTAAAAACTGATTAAGGTGTGGAAATGTTACATTGTGACACATAAGATAAAACCAGAAAATCCCCTCTTAACTAATTTAGCAAACGTCTATTTGGTTAATAAGCTAAGTGTTGGATAAAGCAGATGAACACTACACTTACTGAATTAGGTTCTGTGCTAGTCTCTCATAATATGAAAATGAAAAATATGCTACCTTTGTGTTCTGGAAGAATGTATAAATTAATAGCAATTAAGTTAACTGAACAATAACTGGCTTGCTATCCCAAAAAGGGACTGAGAATAGATAAGCAAAAGAGAATATCTTTAGAGGTTGAATGTTTAGTTCTAATACAATTTATATGAATCTAAGCAAAGAGTCATACCAAAGCATAATCTCATTCATTTCATTAATTCAGTTTGATACACATTTGTATTACATAACATTCCTCAACTGTATATAGGAAATGGGGCAAAATCAACAGGATTTTCCTAGTTCGGGTGGTGTTGGTATTTGGGTTGTAGGGCTAGTTCTAGAAAGAGTAGTAAGTTCCAAGAAAGGAAAATGGTCCAAGATAATTAAGGTCTCCATTCAGGGAACGATATGAGAAATCACACTTCAAATGATCTTTATGAAAGATGGGGGAGGTTGGATAATCTAGGGGTTCTGAATATTAAAATAATACCAACAAATTACAGTGGCTAAATCATAGCAAGCTGTTCACAGAAGCAAGCTTCAGACGTTGTGTGGAGGCAAAATTAGGTAAGACCCAGTGCATGACAGGAAACGCAATTTTTACTTTCTTACCAATAGAAGTCACAAGACTGAAGGTCAGTAGAGCAGACTAGAGTGTTATTAAATGCCTGTTTTTTATTTTACAGACACAAAATGTATTTCACACACACCTTTAAAAACAGATCAATAACAACTCTGAAAGAAAAAAAAAACATAAACAATAGAGGAGAGGAGGCTAGGTGATTTGAGACAGCAAAGAGAAACTTCTTATTGTGGATTTAGAAAACAACATCTGAATTTCCCACTATATTTCTATGTTATATGCATATGTCTATTTTTTAAAAAGTATATTAATGCAAATGTATGATTTATGGAAATACTAACTCCTCCACATACTTTATGCAACCACAAACAGGAAATATATATATAGCATAAGGTCTTATGAAACAGCTGGGATATATCCTTAGTCCTTGGCAATTATTGCTTTCCTTTGGCATTTAACATTATTTTGGGAACACATTTTTTATTTTCCTGCTTTATTTTTGTTTGTTTTTCATATTGTCCTGCCACTCAAGTGTAGGATGTAAATAACACCTTGAAACACCCTCAAGAAAATAAATCTGGGAGTCGGTCAGATGTCTCACTAAAGTCAGCTTCAAGAAGAGGCTTAGCCTTCTTGCGTAATGAGAAGCATGTGGGTAGGCTCATGATGCCATTGGTGCCATGGTCCCTAATGTCCACATCTCATTTCTGTCACATCCTTGGTTTTTCCTTCATGGTTGTGGCCAGCTGCTATGGCCCTGGTCATCAAGTTCGTGTCTCTCTGATAGTGCCAAGAGCCTCGTGCCTTTATCTCACTAGCCAGATCTGAGACATCTTCAAGGGAGGCTGGAAAAGAAAATATTTAGTTACAATCTCTATAGAAAGTGTGGCAAGAGAGTTAGTGGTTGGGATTGTATGTAGGGTGAGCTTGCAATGCCTGTGACAGCTGGTGGGTAAAATTACTCAAAGGGAAATAATAAAGTTAAATGATTGCTATTCTTATTCCCAAATGAGAGGAAGTGGTACATGAATAAGATCTAGTTTGTGAGAGGGTGGAGGAATTGACACAATGGCTCAGAAAAGGATTTGAAAATTCATGGTTATAAACACATGTTTTGATTAATCATGAAAGATCCAAAAGCCTGTGAAGTGTTTAAACATCAACAGCTTGCCATAATGACTTAGATGAAATGTTGTAAAAATACAATATTAAATTCTGCATTATTATTATTATATACTGTGTGTATATTTATACGTATTTTATGTATACACACACACACACACACACACACACACACACACATGAAAAGAGGATAAATCAGATAGTATCTTTATTGGAAATAGTTTACCTTTATGATGATGGAGATATAGAACACTATTAGAAAAATGAGTGATTGTTTTCTTTTTTAAAAAAGTGATTTTTCTATCCCGGGCATTATCTTAATTACAATTACTAATTCATTTAGTAATAGTATGTATCAAAAAAACAACATCTGAATTTAAACTTGAGTATTCATTATTATTCTCCCATTTTCAAAACAGGAGAACCTAAATTCATCCCAAAGCACGAGCTCTGAGACGCAAGTCTAGCTATCATCCTAGAGATTTGCCCAGATGATCCGCAGTGAGTCTGACCTTCCTGAGCACCTGCTATCTACTAAATGCCAGGCCTTTTCGCGAGTTTCATAAAAATGCCCCCAATTTTCTTTTATGCAAAATAACTCCTTGTATCACCTCCCAATTAAAAAAAAATTCTAAAAGATCAAATTGCAAATTGATAAAATATTGAAATGTGAGCTATATTTATGAAGACAGGTGAATAAAAGAAAAAGAGACATTTCAGACAAATGTAAATATTTATATCAAAACGTGCTGACTTTTAGGGTCAATATCTTTTGAAATTCTTGACTCAACAAAGATAATCACAAATTACAAAACACAGCTTTATTTTAGCTCATCGAATTTATTTTATTTTTAGACAAATATTTCTATGTTTCTTACTACAAAACCACTATTAAATTGTAGCTGATAAACAAAAGGAAGAGAGAATCTTCACAATTATACCTAAAAAAATGCTGAAGAAATAAGTTTAAACGTTTTAATTATTTTTGAGGAAAGCTAAAAATCTTTCTTGAAAGACATAAATAACATTTTACTAAATAGATAATTATTCATGGGAAAACAAAGAAATGCCAGTTCTCTAAAACATCTAATAATTTTAATCAAAATATGCAATGTTTTTTGAATCTTATATATGATCCTCAAGTTTTATGAAAGATAAGAAATGACATTGTCAAAGATATTTTACAAAGGAAGAAGAGTGAAGCCTTTTTATGAAATATTATATTTATATTTGATGTTTCAAAACATTAATAATTTAAACAGCATTGCCCTAATATAGAAATAGACAGATCAATATAATACAGAAGAAAGTCCTAAAACAGATTCGTGTATATATTACAATTTCATGTATGATAAATGTGCCATATAAATAAGTTATAATGGGACTGATTATTCAGTGAATAATGTAACCAATGGCAAAACTTGGGGGGAAAAATAAGTAAAATATCTCTCTCACTTATTGATATGGATTAAGAACTAAACATTCAAAATAAAGCAATAAGTTTCTGGCTCTAGCCAAACCAGAGCAGGTTCACTACAGGCTGTCTCCTCTACTGAATGATTACAATAAGGATTTCTGAATAAAATATAAAAACAAAACAAAACAAAACACTAGAGACAGAAAAGCAAATAATAGGTAGATTTTTGTGAAGGGAGAGGGAAATCAAACTTTTAGAACAACCAATATGGTGATAGAAGGTTTTGTTGTTGTTGTTGTTTGTTTGTTTTTGTCTTCTTTTACTTCCTGGCTTTGACCAAGGGCAGGCCACTGCAGAAATGCACAGTGGACACAGCCAATAAAACTTCCAGGGGAACCGTGCACGCCTATCCAGGGGATGGCAAAAAAGGCCCTTACCACCTGGAACTTGTGAGGAGAAACCTGTTTCTCCTCCTCCCTCCACCTCCTTCCTTCTTTTTCTTTCTTCCTCCCTCCTTTCTTCTTTCTCCGTTCTTCTCTCCTTTGCATTTCAGCCCTTCTCAAAGGGCAGATTTCATTGTTACACGCAACAGCGCAGCGGTAAAATGAACACTTAAAACCCTAGGAAAAAGCAAAACAAAGCAAAACTCTACCCCTTAGGATAGAAGAATTGGGAAAAGGGCCTACTATTGTTTGAAGAATGTGAAAGGACTCTTCAATATTTGTTTTTCTTTCTTTCCTCACTGCTTTGTCTCAAGTTGGAGCCCAGTTACACAGAACTACTCCACAGTGTGGGAGGATAAAACTCAGAACTTCATATGAACACATAAAGATCCTCTGATGAGTATCAGGACAATTCCTGAGAGAAAAGAGACAGAGGCAATCTTTAATTCTGATATGAATTGTCATTATGTCCCACATTCACTTCCAAACATCACACGTGTGGAACACGTGCAAAGCATGCGATCAGCTTTCAGAAGTCAATTGTGATACTTGCATCAGCCCAATTTGCAGATAAATGACCCAAACAGCACAGCAGAAGTTTTGAAAATTGAACAAACAATGGAACACCACACACAGAAGGCAAATTTGATGAGGACAAATCACTTAGAATAATTTCATTCAAAATAATGGTCAGCCACATAGAGATCTACATAGTTTAGCAAAAATACATGTCATAAATTTTTATTTTAGAAACAAAATTAGTATTTCCCAATCTTTTATACTTTATAAATGATACTTGCTTTATGTTTATGTTGAATTATATGCATGGAAAATAGAATTTTTCTACATTTAGGTTAATATGAAAAGGAAATTGTTTTATTATTCCTAAACTAAAATTTGAAACAAAAACTGAAGGAATTCCTTATTGAGAGCTTGATTTGAAAAGCTACTGATTTCAAGTCAGCCTCCTCTTCCCAAAGGGTGTAAAGATAAAAAATACAAAAGAAAATTTTGTTTTGAATATTTTAATGTAGTCAAAATCATAAAAACAAGCCCTCATTTCTGTTAATACAGACTAGATTATTTAGACTAATCATTCTTTTGAAAATAACTATTAGAATTCTTGAGAACATCAAAAATTTGGGAAAAAAATTATAATGAATTAAGCCAAATTAAAGGGATAAAAGAAATATTTTTACTAGAAATGTAAATTATTAATTAACATATTCCACCATATTAGTAGATTAAATGAAAAATATCCAGTAATTTTCTCAATCAATGCAAGAAAAAGCAGTTCAGAAAAAGCCAAATTTAAAAGAAAATATCAAACGTGGAATATAAATAGGTGTTTTTAATTAAATAAATATTCAAAACATATAAAAAAACAAGACTATTCACATGATAGACTTACTATCTTTTCTACATTGTGCTAAAGGTTCTAGCCAGTTCAGTAAAGTGAGAGAGAGAATTGGAAAAATGAAACAAATCTATTATTACCTGCAGATGCCATAATAATGGCCAGATAGTAAACATTTTAGGTTTTGCAATCCATAGAGTATCTCTCAAAACTAGTTATTTTGGTACAAGAGTGATGTTGACAATACATTAAAACATGTACTTAACTGTGTTCTAATGAAACTTTATATACAAAAGGCCAAATTTGGCCACAGGCTATACTCTACCAAACCTGATATGTACTCACAAACTGATAAAATTCAGATTAGGAGAGATGCCAGTTAGAAAAATTGTAGTATTATTATATAGAACTATTTTTTTTTAAAAGATACAAAGAATCCTATGAAGAAAGTATAAATTTCTATTGAAACACAATAAAGAAAATAAGTAAGTGGAGGAAATTGCCATGTCGTTGCACAAAAATAAGATAGTATATTCAACTCAAAATGATCTATAAATTTGGCACAAACCAGTGAAAGTCCTTTTAGGTTTGGATTTTGTTTTTCCATTCATTTGTTATGGACACTTATGTTTTTTCTACCTTAGAAAGATTTCTAATACAGAGGCAGCATACATAAATAAAGTACATAATTAAAGATGTGGATAAACTATATTTCAATTGGATTGCTTTAAGCAAGTGTTAAGTAAAATGATATGTTAATTAGTAATTTAGATTCTCAAGAGCAAAACATATTTATAACTACTTATAAATATTTATTTTAATAAGTATCCCAAGCAAAGGTTAATTTAAATATTCACATGTTTTCAAAGGCATTCTACGTCCTAATTGATGATGAATAATAAACAGGTACTGCACAAAAGTGGAAATCAGAGACAAATAAGCATATAAGATTGGTTCGACCTCATTCTTAATTACTTTAAAAGAGCATACGCCAGTATGCTCTTTGCTTTATGCCGATTTGGTGGGTTTTAAATTACAGTTGACCCTTGAACAACATAGGTTTGAACTACGTGGGTCCACTTATACGTGTATTTTCTTCAATATACAATTGGCCCTCCATATCCCTTGGCTTCTCATCCGCTGATTCAATTAACTGAAGATCAAAAACAGTACTTACCAACCTCAGAAATAATTACTCAATAACAATTTGTTGACTAAATGGTTGAAAAGTAAATTCATTAAGGTATAATGCTAAATGCAACTTAACGTCAATGAAACTGATAGCAAGAGAAGTCATTTTCCAGGGAAAGGGTTATATATTTGATGGTTTTATTTAATTCGAGTAAAATAACATAGATGTTATTTTTATACAAGGAGGTTTATAGTTTGTATGGTTTATTTCTTTGGTATCGGCATCTGACAATATCAGCACAGACTCAAGTATTTTTCTGAAGTTTGGGAGGGCGAGAGTGTACAATTCAGTGCCATTTAATATATCACAGTGTCAGTGCGACCACCGCCTCTACCAAGTTCCCAAATGTTTTTATCTCTCTAAAAGAAAATTCTTATCATTAAGAAGTCACTCCACATTCCCAACTTCTCCCAGCCACCGGCAACCACCAATCTTATTTTATTGTCTATATAAATGGATATCTCACATAAATGGAATCACAAATAATGTGACCTTTGAGTCCAGATTTCTTTAGATAGCGTGATGTTTATGAGGTTCATCCACACCCTAGTATGCAACAAAACTTCATTCCTTTTTAAGGTTGAATAATATTTCATTGTATATACTTATGATATTTTGTTTTTCCATTCATTTGTTATGGACGCTTAGGTTGTTTCCACAGTTTTGCTGGTGTGAATAATGCTGCCATGAACACTGTGCTACAAGTATTTGTCTTTTGTTCATTTCTTGTGGGTATATACCTAGGAGTGGAATTGCTAAATCATATGGTGATTCTATGTTTAGTTTTTGAGCTACCACCAATCTGTACCATTTTACATTCCCAATAGCACTGCATGTGGGTTTAAATTTCTCCCTGTGCTCATCAAAACTTGTTATTTTCCATTTTTAATATTGTCACCATCCTAGTGGGTGTGAAGTGGTATCTCATTGTGGTTTTGATTTGCATTTTCATAATGACTAATGATGTTGAGCATTTTTTTCATATGCTCGTTGGTGATTTGTATATATTTTTTTGGAGAAAGGCCTCAAGTTCTTTGTCAATTTTTGAATTCATATCATTTGTGTTTTTGTTGTTGAATTTTAGGAAATTGTTCTTTATTCTGGATACTCGAGCTTTATCTGATATATGATTTGCAAATATTTTCTCTCATTCTATAAATTATCTTTTCCCTTTCTTGGTGTCATTTGATACACAGAAATTTTTAAATTTAAGCCCAATTTATCAAATTTTTCTTTTGTTGCTTATGCATTTGGTGTCCATTGCCACATTCAAAATCATAAAAATAGACCCCCATATTTTCTTCTAGAGTTATAGTTTTATCCTTATACTTATTATTTAATTATTTTGAGTTAATTCTTGTATAAGGTAAGAGTTCAACTCTATTATTTGTTTTTTGTTTTGATTTTTTTTTTTTTTTTTTTTGCTTGTGGGCATCCAGTTATCCTAACACCATTTGTTAAAGAGACAATTCTTTCTCCCACTGAATTGTCTTGGTGCCCTTATTAAAAATCAATTAGCCAGGTTTATTTCTGGGCTCTCAATCTATATTCTATTTGTATGTCTATCCTTAAGCTATTACCATAGTACCATACTACTCTGATTAAAGTAATTTTGTAGTTATCATTATGGTAATTAGCAGACACTAATTTTGCCATCAAAAATTCGTGTTTAATATGCTATTTAAAACAGCCTATTTTGTTGTTTAGAGAGAAAGAAAAATAAAGCACATCTAACATCTTACACTTGAATGGGGTCTCCTTATTGAACGCTAGTTAATCACCACTACAATATATATTTTGGATTTGGGGAGTGGACCCCCTTGGGTGACCGTAAAACAAGAGAAAACAAACCACATAATGTAACGCTGTCTAAATTAAGGTATTTTGAAGTCAACTACAGATATCACAGCAAGCAAATATAAATTCAAATCATATTACGGATATTATAAGTAAAAATAATTCTTAACCAGCATTAGGGTTATTAAAAATCTATTAAAATCAGTTTGTTTATCTAAATTTATGGTAATTATGTATGAAATTTAGAAAAAATGTCTCAAATACATAATCGATTCTATAAAGTACACATTATGTGCTATTTCAGAAAGTATATATTCAAGGGAAGTAAAATTTCCTACTCTTTATTAATTGACAATTTTAATTAATAGAATATAAAAACTTACCAAGTATAGTCATTTTAGGCATACCACATCAAAATATAGTTATGATTTATATTGTTGAAATAATAATATATATTATGAGGCTATAATGACTATCATCTATTCAAAGATAATAAACGTACCCAGTAACAGATAAGGCTATTTCATCTATTCCTGATAACTAAATTTGTTTAATTTCCTTTAACCTGAGTTCAGATTTTAATTTTTTTATGCCATTTCTTTTTGTAATCACAGATGTTCTCCACTACAAGAAAAATTATGTGCCTGGAGAATCCAGCTTCCAGTTTTAAAGTGAAATAGTTGCTATAAAATGCTGTACTTTGAGTTTTGATCATAAAATTTCCAAATGTAGGTATCTTGATCAAGTACTAAAACAAGACAACGCTTTCCTTTATCATACTAAAATGGTTATTGCTTCTCTGGGGAGTCAATATATTACCTTCCAAGACAGAACTTCAGTATCATCTGTACTGCAATAAATGTTTAATATTTTCCCTAGTGTTGAGCGAAACGTTGAGTGAACTTGAGTTTCCTTTCCCTGTTCTGTAGTTGAAAATAACTGCTTTGCTTTTCCCACATGATCATTGTGGCAAATAATTTTGAAAAGAGATCAGTTCCTAAGTATCGAATGTTGAAATTAATTAGCATTGACACCTTGTACTGCAATGCCTTAATATTATATGCAGTTGTCCCTTGAACAATGTCGGGGGTAAGGACACTGACACCCAACCCATGTAGTCAAAAATATATGTACAACTACGAATAACTTACTGATGACCAAAAGCCTTATCGATAACATAAACAGCTAATTAATACATATTTTGTATGTTATATGTATTATATACTATATTCTCACAATAAAGTAGGCTAGAGAAAAGAAAATGTTTTATGAAAATCATAAGAGAAAATATATTTACATCGTTTATTAAAAAAAATCTGTGTATTAAATGGACCCACACAGTACAAGCCCATGTTGTTGAAGGGTCACATGTAAATATACATAGTCCTTGAACAGTCAATATCCACAAACCTAGGAGGACCAGGGCATAAAAGACATGTGCTCTTAACTATTCAGTGTACCACACTATCCTGGAACATCATAATATTGTCTCAACATTTCCAAGTGTCTGTTCTTGAAAATTGCATAACATAGCAACACATTGATATAAAATAATCACATTTAAAATAACACAGCATTTGGTTTAATGACCTTTTTTTAATTAATTGCGAGGGTTGTGTTTAGAAAACTGTTGACTTATCAAAACAAAGCCAAGCGATAGATAATGGCAAACATAATTTTAGTCAGTTTGTCTATTTTACTTTTTTTCTATAATCTCACCAGGGGTTGGCTAACTTTCAAATTTAGTCTAAACATTTGCTCTGAGTAGGATTTCAAAAATTAACCTACTTTGTTTTATTCACAGCCTGATTAAACACATAGCTAAAACTTACAGATGCAGCTCCCTACTAAATTACTGTAGCTTGAATGAATTTGTGAAGTAGATTATTGGTGTACATAAACTGGCACAAAATGAAGCACACTATGAGGAAGAGACACCAAATATGAAGGTTTCATATCTTCTATGTATTTTTCTAAAAATGTTTCCTTTGAATTAATTTGAAAAAAGTGGGAAACTTGGCAAGTTTCTGAAGCCTATATGAGATCAAAGAACTCTTTGCTTCAACTTTCTTCATCTAGCACCATTGTTCATTATGCCATTTCAAAATAAAATTTATCATCAAGGAAATTCTATTTGCATTAAAATTATTTTGTGACAGATAAAACAATTGTGTCTTAAATATTTTCCTGAAAATGTTAAAATGATCATTTATAGTAAATTACCACCATGCAAATTAGACATATGGTCAACACTCTTTTGTGAATATTTCCTATATAAGACTATCCAAATTTCAAAATATCTTCAATTACCTTTTTAAATGAAGATTATAACACTTTAAGGATTGTTACAAAGGTTATATGAGGTGATGTATGTAAAATTCTCTAGCATATTTCCAAGAGCAAACTCTTGCAAGCTTTGTTACATTCATGCATTTGCACATGAAACAGGTAAAATATGCAAAAAAAAAAAAAAGCTTTAGTCTTGAAATCTCTCATATGCTACTTTAGATTTGAATAAATTACATATAGTCTCTGATCCTAAACATCAGATAGTTCATCTTTAAAACTAAACAGTCTTTTTAAATAAGTGGGATGACAAAGATAAATAATATAGAGAGAGCTTCCAGAAATATTCTTGGCATTTTTGTATTTACTCAACAATTATTTGCCTTAGTAATGTTTCATCATAACTTCACATACATATTTTTATTACATAAAAGTATAATATAGACTGCTCAACAGTCTATATTCTTCTAATTCCAGATTATTGGAGAAAGAAAAACACTTTTAAAATATCCTAATTCTCCATTCTTTCCTAGGCTGGCATGTGCTATTGAGAATCTACTACAGGCTTACTTTGCTCTAGGTTTTAAAATTATTGTGCATTAATAGAATTTCTCTAATGAAACTTAGTTGCTCATACCTACCATAAGCAATAAACAGTACAATGTCAGATGGAGAAGAATAGCAAGAAGAAATTAAATAGAGCATGGGTTAAAGAATGGCATATTAAATGTTTATAACGTTTGGGGTGGCCAGTGAAATATAATGATTAAAAAATGGTAGAATTCTTCCCATGTCAATTACAAATTAATTGTAATTACAATAAAAATTCCAATGTGCTATTTATCTGGACAAAGTAATTCTAAAAGTAATAAAAAATAGTCAATATGAGGAAAAAAATAGTTCCAGTAGAATTTGTGTATTGGGTGATGATACAAATCAATGGAAAAATAAAACATTATTCAAAAAAATGTTGCTAGATTAACTCAAAATAAAAAATGAATACAAGAAAGTTAAAAAAAGATAACATAGAATTAGAGGAAATTAGAGATTTCCATTTTCTTCAGCCTCTTTCATCTTGTACAGCATGTTTTGATGTGAATTCATTATTATAAGCACCCAAAAATCTGGGACAGTCTTCCAACAGGCCTCCATATCTTCCCATTCTATGCCCTTCACATGCCTATCCACTATGCTTCCACTAAAATGATTACTCTGACACAGTATTATTTTCTATTTCTATGGTTAGAAAGTCAGATTTTCTCTTAATTAATAGAAGAAAAGTTTCGATCTGTTTAATAATCAAGACCCTCTCACTCCAGGTGACTTCCTGGATTTTTCTGCTAGCATTTCCTCCCTCTCTGACCTAATCACGCACCTGGAATGTCTGGATGATTTTGCTCATGTCATCCCATCTAGTTCATCGAACTGTCATTTCATTCTACTCATTTTAACCCACTGAAATCTTGTTGAGGACTAGCTCAAATTTCATATATTTGTAAGTCCTTTCATGATTTTCCTAGGCCAATTTAGTTATTTGCTCATTTGTGATCTCATAATACTTTATTTATTTATATTTATATTACAGAATTTGCTATATCTATAATGTTTTCTAGTTAGCTGTGAACTTACTCCCTCTTCTACTAGGTCAAGAGCTTTCTCTCTCTCTCCCTCGCTCTCTCGCTCTCTCTCTCTATATTATCTGGTACCTAATCTGAGGGTGTGTACACAGTCACCTCTCATAAACGCTTGTTGGATTGGATTAATATATGTAAATGTATGCCTTACAGACACTTAAATTTGTATGCCATAAGGTTTGTTTCCTTTTAGTATCTATTATTCTGGGATTGGTGCCCATTTGCCTTTGTGACATATTGGAAAGAGTATTGATGAAACATTTCCCTCCAAGTTCACCCCGCTGAATATTCCAAACTACCATTTCATGCCTTCTGCTTGTATTGTCTTTTTTTCTTCAATAATTCCATCATATTTAATTATGAAACTCTGAATCATATAGACTATGTTGCATAGAATTTCTGTTTTCTTCCAAAAATGGCTTAGTAGAAAATAATGTCTTCTTTTAATTATTTTTATTTCCATTTAATGAAGAATTCCCTTATTACCTCCCATTAAAATTCCATCTTGTCCTTGTTGAGTCTTTGTGCACTCAGAATAGAGGTGAATCTGCTAGCTTCATCAGGTTTTTAAAAATAAGTTTTCGGTTCTTAAGACTGCAAGGAGAATGAAAAAGTCCTCTGTCAAAATTAAGCATTATTCATCCTGAGATTTTTCTGTATGGTTATATTTGGCAAAGAAGAAGCCAAACATATTCAAAATATCATGTAAATAGCAGCATCAAATATCTAGATTAGAGTCCAAAATCTGTTCGTGAGGAAACTGGTAAAAGCATTTGATTTCTCTGGGCTTTAGTTTTCATGTATGTAAAATGTAAAAAATTTACATAATATCTATGGCCTTTTCTTCTTAAAATTCCTGATTTAGAAAAATTCTATGTTAACCGATTCAAGGTTAATACTAGAAACATAAAAATTCACATTTAGGAGCTATGTCGTAAATCCTTCTCTCTCTCTGAATCATGCAATATCTGAGTGGGAGGGGAACTTAAAGGCCACTTAGTTTAGTCTTCCTCCTCACAGCAGGGACTGCACATTAAAATCCATACCAGGGGGGCATTTTCTATGTCAAATAAGTTCTGCAATCTGTGTTTATTACATCAAACCTTAACCTGTTCCACTGTGGGACAATGTGGCTTATCCGAAAATTCTCGTATCTTACCTTTGCATTTTTATCTTGTGCCCATCTTTAGTGTCTAGAGACTTCAAAGAATGTACCCCTAGAAATGGGGAACACTGTCCATGGTCACGACTTTGAGTGGATAACAATTCAGAAAAGGGACCATTTACTCAATCGTGGCATCATCTGTGGGCAGCAGGACAGTAAAAAGCACGCCTCTGTCCTCAGATTCCACACCGACTCCCCAGTCCTGTGAATATGAGGGGACATCACTCTGGTGATTTGGTTACATTATACGGTATCGTTGACTTTAAGTGAGAAAAAATATCCCATGGGGCCTGACTTTATCCTATGAACCCTTAAAATCAGAGAGCTTTCTCTGGCTGGTAACAGAAAAAGAAGTGGGAGGTAATTGAAATTTGAGATGGACTCGGCTAGCCTTGTCTGGCTTTGAAAAAAGCCACAAGAGATGGGACGCAGGTGACTTCTAAGAGCACGACGTGATCCCGGCTTACACCTGGAAGGAAATGGAGACCTCGTCTCCCAACCATAAGCAACTGACTTCTGCCAACAACCTGGATGAGCTTGGGGACAAATTTCTCTGCAGACCCTCCAGGTAAAAACTCACCCCAAGAAACACCTTGATTACAGTCTTGCGATGCCCTAAGCAGAGGCCTGAGCTACATTCTACCGGATTTCTGATCTAAAAACTGTTAGCTAATAAATAGTTTTCAAACTGCTAACTTTGTGATAATTTTTTTATGTACTAACAGAAAAGGAACACAGAAACAACGTGGCACAGAATTTATATGTAAATGAGGTACTGATTAGAGTAAAGTTTTTCCTAAAATCTCACCAAGAGGCCTAGAGTCCTTTCTTCCAAGGAAGATGTTTCAATTAAACTGTAATCAAAAATATGCACCATGTTTGTCATAAACACTGATATTTCATGTGAAGAAAAGCATAGCTATTTAATCCCTGTAATTTCCAGAGTGAAGTCGTTCATATTTTAATCACAGCATTGGTAACTTAGGAAGAAATTAATTGAATAAAGGCAATCCAAGTACATAGTTTTTTATTTAGTTAAAAATATCAGATTTTTTTATAGTCAAATTTTATGGTCACACAAATGCTTATTTGATAAAGAAATGTTCTTATATTTAAAAATGCATTGAAAACTGAAAATGCTATGTAGAAGAAAACATAGCTAACATTTATGAGGGGATTACTACTCCTTCATTATTGTTTTCACAAATGATACTACTGAGGCATAGAGAAGATGTTCATTTCTCTAGAGCCACAGAGGGAGTGAATGAAAAAGCTAGAATGTGAAGCCATGCTCCAGAGCCTACAGTCTAACCACAGTTAGTTGTATGAGTGTGTGTGTGTCATAGAAAGATTTTCCATAATTTTATAAGAGACTACAACATAAAAGTAAATCTTTCAGCCTAATTAAATTATAAAATATAAACCAAGATATTGTTTTTAACTATATTGTTTATCATCTGATATCATCATTTTGCCTCATGGATGTCTTGAATCCCTTGTCTTACTTTCTGTGGTCACAACAGCATAGTATTATTCTTTTCTTTAGCATTTTATTGTAAAAATACAACCCAGATACAGAGAAAGACACATAAAGCAAACATCTATAGCTCAATGGTAAGATGAATAAGGTCCGAGGATCTAATGTAAAACATAGACTAGAGTTGATAACACTACATTGTATAACTGAAATTCATTAAAAGAGTAGAACTTAAATGTTCTCACACACACACACACACAAAGATAAATATATGAGGTGATGGATGTGTTAATTAACTAGATGGGGAGAATCCTTTCACAATGTATACATATATCAGATCACCATAATGTGCACTTTAAACATCTTACAATTTTGCGTGTTAAACTTAAAGCTGAAAGAAAATAAAGAACCAGGCATAGTCTGCCAGAAGCATTCTATGTGTAATGACTCACTAACAAAATCTATTGCATTTGTTTTTAGGAGGTCTGTCATTCTTATCTCGCTCGTGATATTAGACCAGTTTTCTTGGCTTCTTTCTTTCCTGGAAGAAGCACAAACATACTGTTTAAATTTCTTCTAGAAATGGTAGCATCTTGGAAATGGTGACAGTATTCAAAAGGACAGTGTCAGTGGTGAAAATTTCATTAGGAAAGATATTTGGACATAACTTGGACTTTGTCAGACTCTGGCTCACCCACATACACAGATGTCCAATCTACAAGATATGGTCTTAGCAATCACTTATCTTGTACAAAGATTAAATTATGCTAATGTTTAGACTATGTCGTATTTATTTTTGTAATCTCAGCTTCTGCCACAGAAACTAGCTCGTTTTTTCTGCTCAAAGAAATGCTCAAAAAATATTTGTTGTTGAATTTCTCTATTTAATTGAGAGGGAAAAAAAAGATCCATCATCTTCTTGAAAAATAAAACAGGCTCTGGTTTTATCTTTCTATGTTCCATTTCATTTGACCCTGAACACAGTGCCTCATCCTTCACATAATGAAGAAGTTAGTTTAAGTTCTACAGCAGGTTCCCAGAAAAGAATACCCTTTTGGTATTTTCTCTCATCAACAGGAATGATATGACCAAAATAGGACACTTTAAATTCTATTTTACTTTCTTTGAAAGCCTGTGTACCTCTTCATTAAAATATTTTTATTTTAAAATTGTCAGTTCCTCAAAGGTAAAATTATAAGACATCATTCCAAAGCAATAAGTATATTGGTTGCTGCTATGGTTACAGAAATGATAGAAGAAGGACAGAAAGGTTTGGCAAAGGTCGAGTTGTGCTGGGAATCAACGTAGCCGAGCTATGCTTTGGAAAGGCATCAGATTTTTATTTGTCATACTGCTTAACTATAATCAGTTTAATATTTTGAGCATGTCATATCACTGGTAACAAAGATTGAAATTATAACATTAATTATATCTCTATATCCTGAAAGGGCAACCTTTAGTTTCTGTCAATCATAGAACACTTAACATGACAATGAAACTGTTTCAATGTTCGCTATTTGAATGAGGAACAGTGATAGTACTCTAAGTATGGCAAAGGGTATGGTATACTTATAATTAATTTCCAAATAAGTTGCTTTCTCACTTGTGGTGTGGATACAATTCATCTTTATTCCAATGTACATTTTTCTGGGTATGAGCAACATAAATTTTCTAAAGTAATGATCATGATTAAGATTTGGAAGAAGTAGAGAAGAAATTGGGCATGATTTTTAAGAGCTTAAACTCTGGAGGTATACCGAATTGGGTTAAAATGAACAGATACTAACTTTGGAGCCTTGAGAAATTTACTTTTCTATCCTTAGCCTCAGTTTCCTCGTCTATAAAATTAGTTAATATCAGCACTGAAGTACTTGGGTTATTTGAAGAGATTAAATGAGAAAACATAAGTAAACTATCTGATATATATATAGCAAATACTCAAAATGTGAACTCATAAATTCAGTATAAGCACACAGGAAGAAATGTATTAATTAGGCCCAGATATTCCGTAGGCCCACACTAATTTTGGACAAAGAATGGAATTAAACAAAGAATGGAACTTTGTTTTCTGGACTTACCTTAATAACCAATCCTCCTAATGATGTTTTTTGTCATTGTTGTTTGTTTGTTTGTTTTTACAACCTGATTTTATAGTTGTCTTATTCCTCAACACCGGAGACCTGGGAGTTTCCAAAAAAACCCGGCTACATCATTGTCAACAATTCTCACTGGCTTATTAAAACAGAAATGGTAGGGAAACAAATCCACACTTAATTCTGATCTCATATCACAGAGCTTTTTTAAGAGAATGAAACAGTCAATACATTCCTCCTGGCAATGGGTTAAATAGAATCCTCGACTCACTGTATCATCCACTTTTTAAAAACAGCTTACTGTTTTGAACTAACAAAATGACCGGAAATTATTTTAAAGATGAATCTATTAACACGTTGGCTAAGTAACAATTTTAGATTTTTATTTTTTCATTCGTAAAATGATGTGAAAGTAATAAAACACACAGAGCATTATTTGGGATAATTAAGATTATAATATTTTTAATTTATTTAGTTTCACGAAAGCATATAAATGATTTAATTTAGAAAGTTTGGAAAATTACTATACTTTTTACAAATGGATACTTTGCTAAATTGTTACTGGTGAATCAGGAAGATTATTATTGTGAAGATTTTCGAGGACTGATGTTTTTAAAATAAAGAAGAGAGAAGAATAATCTAGTTTAGTCCAACAATCCACACTGTTTCTGGAATGCCCTTAAATTATCAAACTTCTGAATCTGTAGAGAATGAGAAATTTCTCCATAATTTACTAGGATTATGAGACCTAGATACCCTTCCTCATGTTTGTGTCCTTCTCTCTCCCATCTTCCTCCTTTGCCTCCTCTTCCTCCTTCCTTATCTTCGTTTTCTGTTTAAAAATATGCATTCTAAGAAAAATGGCTATTTAGTAACTCACATTAATATCTTTTTATTAAAAAGGAAAATTTATTTCATTTAGTTGCACTCAAGTTGATTCCAATTTCATGAGACAAAGGTAGAAGCCATTTGTCCAGCAACTGTTACATAGTGGGTTCTAAGTGAACTCCGGTTGCCTATGCAGCGGTGGGAAATCTGAGGACCTTGTGTTACAGCTCATTTACATATCCATGTCACCAAGCCTTAGGATGTCATTTAGCAGCCATATGACAACACCAACAGATAATTAGATTTAAGCGATCTGAATTATCAGCATTACACAGTGAAGAAACACTGCATTAGCAAGCAGGAAACCTAGGCATTGATACAATCCGAGTTATTTGCTGGAACTTAAGCGAATACTTTTTCTTGAATGTCTTCAATTGTAAGATAACAATAAAATTCTTTATTTGCGGTAACATCGATATATTTGAAGAAAGCTATGCTTTTAGATGTTAAAACAGTTTTATCTCATCAACCTCTTTTGTAAGCCACAGAAAATAAATTGCTCCAAGAAATATGATACAAGATCTGGGAGCTTAGAGGGGGGGAAAAAAAAAATCTGTGCTTGAAAAGCTAAATCACAAATCAGTCAACTAATAGCTAATTTTCCCCAAATGATCTATTTCCTCTTAACTGAAATATTTCCTAATTAAGATAATTTCTCTGTTTCTACTTTAAAAACACTAAAGAAGATAAGTAGACCAAAGAGGATAGGGGTATTTCCCAGGTAATACAATTTCCATTTAATTTCTCATTAACACTTTTTAAAGAGAGCATATGTTTCTACTTAACTCTTTCAACAATCTGTTGTTTTATATTCCACAGTTACAGATGTGTATAAAAGGACTAATAAAAAACAAAAACAACTCAAAGAAAAGTCCTCTCTCCTAAAAGCCAAGAGAAAAGCATAGGCAGGATTACGATGACTCTAAACTTAATGTCGTAAGAGCAATTATAATCATAGAGAACCGTAGCGACGGTGTTATGGATAATGTTTGTGCTCTCTGCCCCCAAATTCATAGGTTGAAGTGCTAACGCCCAATGTGATGGTATTTAGAGACTGGGTCTTTGGATGGTAATTAAGGTTATATGTCATGAGGGTGTGAGGGCAGGGTCTTTATAATGGGATCTGTGTCTTTATAAGAAGAGAGACCAGAAAGCCTCTTCTCTCTGTCTCTCTGTCTCTCTCTGTCTCTGTCTCTGCCTCTGTCTCTGCCTCTGTCTCTGTGTCTCTCTCCTCCCCCCGCCCTGGCCGTCCCCTAAGTGAGAATATACCTAGAAGGTGGCCATCTACAAGCCAGGAAAAGTGTCCTTATCAAAAACTGATCATGCTGACACTTTGATTTTGGACTTCCCGACCTCCAGAACTGTGAACGATAAATTGATGTTTTTTAAACCACCAGTCTATGGTGTTTTGTTACGGCAGCCTGAGATAAGACAGTTTCCCTTTTCTCCTGCTGTATTTCCATCCTGATATATTCTTTAGTTTTCAATGATGCTGTAAGCTGAGAGGTCATTCAATTAGGTAGCCACCAAACACAGGTGACTCTTGAGTACTCAAAATGTGTCTGAATTGAGATGCGCTGTAAGTGTAACTGTAAAATAAATGTCTAATTTGGAAGACAGTACAAAAAAAAGAGAATGTTAAATATCCTATTAGTAATTTTTATTTACATATTGATATGTATATTGGTTTAAATAGAATATATTATTAATATACATTAATAATAGATATAATAACATATTATTAATACTAATTTCGATTATTAGTTTTTACTTTAATGTTTGACCACTAGAAAATTTAAAATAATGTTTGTGGCTTGCATTTGTGGATCACATTATAATTCTATTGAAAAGCTTCTTCCTATGAAAATCCAAGCCCTGATTAAAGAAGCAATGTTAAACTAATCCATTACATCTTGGTGCTCATGAATTGTCAAAACTTAAAGGTGCCTTCTGAGGAGAAGTTTTTAAACAGAGAGAATCATGATATGATTTGGGACCTTTTCAAGAGCAGGATGAGATAAGATATCCGCACACAAAGCAGAGCAAGGGACCTTGGAGGACGCACTCTGTTCCAGTTAATAGTAGATCAAAAGTTATCTAGTCAGGGTTGCCATCAGTGACTCATAGCATGTTTGAAATGGAGAAACCTACATAGAATTATTTTCAGATAAGAAAAATAAGGCCTCGGGTATAATAATTTATTGTTCCCTATTCATCTTTCTTTATCTCTTGTTAAGTCTTCCAATGTTTACGAAACTTTATTTTCAGACATTCAAACTTGCAGTCAGTACTGACTCCGTTCTGACTCATTTATCCTTAATGTTGACAATGTTCAAAATAGCATTTAAACTCATGAATTCCTAGCAAAAGGAAACCAATTATAATGACAAGATTTTGTTACTTATCTTGTTTTAGAAAGCTAGCAAAAATATAAGTGTCATCCACGACCAGCAACGTCGAATGCTCAGAATTCTATAATGAGTGGGTAGGTTACATCTTAATATTTGAAAATAAATAAATAAGAGATATTGCACATTAGAATAAATAAAAATAAAAGACCAAACCAAAGAGAGGATCACACAGAATATTCTCTGCCTTCCCCAAGGCTCAGTGAAGTTCTCTCTGTCTTCCAATTATGGTGTTTGTTCACCCACATCAGAAATCCCCATTTTTAAGGCAAGGATGAGGGAATATGGGCACCGCATTAGGTATTCCTATATTCATTCTGGATGAGCTTTAATTATTCAAAGCTGATTATGGAAATGTCATGATCTTCACCACTAATTTGTTCAAGAATCAAGATTAAACCAATTGTGCACCCCATACCAAAGAGCATCCTTTTGGAATCAGCATTTGAGTTAATCTGGGCCAAGGAGATGTCAAAGGTTTCCTGATGAGTTTCTGCAATATTTTTTCAGTTGCAATCGAGATTAGCTGGAAGGGACAGTCTCTGTCATTCAGTGGGCTACCTCAAAGTGCCACAGCCATTTCGATGGTCTGAGGGTAAGGCAGACACACTGAGGTTAAGACCAGGAACACAGAAGGCTGAGACAAAAGAAATGTGATTAAATGGAGCTTGAAGCCATCAATAATTAAGTCAACTGTAAAGGTGACTCTATCTCCAGACTTCCATTTATAAGAATCAATATTATATTTCTTTCTTTTTCAAAAGCAATTTACTTGGCTTTTTCACTTTACCACAGCCAAAACAACCTAATTTCTCCATGGTGTGAGGGAATTATTAGTGTATGTTGACATGCATACTAACCTATGTAACTGACTTTAAATATCAAGTAATTTCTTTTACCGCCTTCATTGGTAGACATATTGTCTGGTCTAACACCAAAATCGTATAAGGTGTTCAGGGTCATTGGCAATCATCAAAACAATGAAAATAAGACCATGGTGCTATCTTTATATTTATAGTGGTCTTTTATTGCTGTAGCTATAGCTTTGCTACTAGAATCCCTTTTCACTGAGAGAAAGAAAGATAACATGTGTTTTAGTAAATGAGACACAGCTATACTCAAGTCCATTATTCTGTCTCCTGGGGCCCAAGAAGCCCCTCAAGCTGTGCATTTGTGGTTTATCCCACCATCTGCTATTCAAATGTTTCCTATTAACCATGACCACAAGTGGTTTAACCTTTTGGTATCTTTCAAATGTTTCAAATGACAGAAAGAAAAAACACATACACAAAACTATAACTAGGATGGATGCACGAACTCTATTACGAGGCTTGTATTGTGCAGCTAATAGATCTGTCATCAATTAAATGAGGGCATATGTTAGATAAGTTATATGACCAGATCTGAATCTCTGTTCTGAATCCATCTATCTACATTGCTAAGAGGCTGCGAAATATCTTCCTTGATATTTTATTACCACCAAGCTGTAAAATTTATCAGCAGGGTCAACATTGTCTAAAATCTATCTCTTAGGAAAGAAAGGGACGATGTGGAAGATTTAAAGCTTAACCAACAAGTCACCCAGAAGTAAAAAGTAAATGCTTGGAGTTAGCCTTTGTTAAACCTAAACTCACGGCTCAACAAAATGACTTTCCCTTCATAAAAACAGTGTTGGACACATTTCAAATCCAAATGCATATCTTCCTTTATAAGAGCATTCACTTAATGTAAATTTGTTCCATGCTCTCCTGTTTAGCTGAGGAGAAACAGCTATTGTGTTACAAATCAAATCCCTTCATACAATATCTTTCTTTCACTCATTTGTAGAAAATGGGAAGGATATTAAGGTTGTCAGAATAAAAATTCTTTGTCCTTAACAACGACTCTCAGGAATAGACTTTAGAGCTATAAAAGGGACTTCAGAGGCTGGGAGAGCAAGCCCTAAATTGTTTATCATCACCCCGTGGGAAAGATAAGACAAGTCAAATCTGAACCAGGGTTACATTATTTATGTAACACATTAGACTTGGAAAGCATTGGTAACTGTTACATACATTTAAAACTAAATGCAATTCTCTAGTCCTGTTTGGCATTCATTCTGTAGAAAATAGCATATTTTGAAGAATAATCTTTTAGAAAGTGTGACTTTTGATTCTCTACCAATAGTTTTATCCAGGCTTAATTCTAACAAAGTGGGCCTTCAGAGAGAAGCACAGATAACTGACACTTTGGATGCTGTGTTACTGTGGTTACCAAATCCTCTGAGATAAAAGCTTAATTTAACAAATCTGGACCCGATGGCTAAGGATTTGGGGGAATAAGTATGACTCTCTGAAGAACAGACTACAGGGATGGGCGTGTCTGATCTCAGCTGAAGGAAGAAACGCACAACTGAGATTGAGAGAACTAACTTGCTCATCTCTCTTTTCCTTGGATTCTTGTCCCTTCTTCATTCGGAAGCCAGAATGTTTCTGTACAAACTGAGATCACACGCTATCATTCCTCACTTAAAATCTTTCAAAGGCTTGTCATTGTATTTACAATAAAATCTAAATGCTTCGTGTTAGCCTGAAAGTCCAGTAAGGATCTGGCTCCGAATCACCATCACGACCACCAGCTCCTGCAATTCATTCCTTCTTTCTTCCTCTTTTTTCTTCCTTCCCTCCCTGAAATCCAGACATTTGAAAAATTTCTTATAAAATGCTGAGCCACAAGTGATTTTCAAGACTTGAACTTCCATTAACCCTTTCTCCACTCCTCACTCACTGATCCTTCCCTGCATGGATAAATTTTTATCACATATAATCCCTTATCTAAGCTCAGTAGGTCTCTGTCTCTCCTGCCCGAAGTGCCCCCATCCCGCTTTATTCTGCCCCCTAGTGTCCTTTGTGGCAGTCATTAAAATTTGTAACTGTTTCGTTTTTGTGTTTGTGCTTAGTTTTTACCGTGATATCTGACAAAGTAAAAGAAATGTTTTAGAAAGCATAAGAATTTATATAATAATCAGTTTTCTGAGTTAGAGAACAGAATTATTACCTTTGATTTGTTTTCATAAACTACAAAGTCATTAATTCATTTTGTAAATGTCGTTATCTTATGATGACCATCTTACAGGGTGTAAGCTACCGAGTTGGCATTTTGTAGCTTATATACTTTGTAAGTATTCTTAAATTAGAAAAAAAAACCCTAAAAACTCTGATGAAAATGAATTGTTATCTTCAATATACTGAAGGATTTTTGAAGCAGATACAAGGATCATTGGATATAAAAGAGTTATCTTTGTTGGGAGATCAATAGAGATACTTGGATAGATTAGGGTTTTAATTACTTCTGAAAATTTAGAAAAATATTGAATAAAAGTTTCACCTAAACTTTTCTGGGGGAAAAAAAAATGTGTGTGTGGAGGGGCGGAGGGAGATGGAGGATTGAAGAGGTATTGGATAAAATAAGTTCGTTAATGAATGAAATAATTGAATCATTAAATAAAGTGGTAATTGCAATCTTAAAAATAACTAGAAAAACGGCAGACCAGAGTCCACATAATATCAAAGAAAGCTATTGAAAAAGATTTATTACTGATATAAATCCTTATAAGAGTTAGTAGAGTTAGAAAAAAAATGTATGTTTTAAACATTCGGTGATGGAAGGCCCTGGAAAGAGCTGTCACCTGAAAGAGTAAACATGCAACTGATGACGAAAATGCCCAGTGGATTATTCCTAGTTAAGTGAATTGGATAGAAGGAAAGCAGGGAAGGGCTAAGACCTAGGAGAAAGTTCTATTAACATTTGCCCTATGGAGTTAACAAAGTTTTAATAGTATCAAATCCAAATCGGCTAGTAAAAAAAGATTTTGTTATGGGCTAAGAAAAACAAAGCGGAAGTGATATTCTACCACTAGTAATAGAGACGCGGCTCGTAACAAACCAAGTCTCGCAATGATAACTACAAAAGCTAGAAAAATGTTTAAAATATCAATTACTTAAATGCATAGGACAATGAATAAAAACAGTTAGAAACTTGAGAGGCATTGATACTAAAAGGAAGAACAAGGAAGGACTTCTTTTCCAATTTGTATGGCTTTCTGTCTGAGGGCAGACTCAAATAAAATATAAACTCACGCAGTCTTCAAAAATTCAGAATGAATATTTTAAGGGGGAACTCAGGAGCTGGAAGGTAAAAATAAAAATCTAGGAACAGAGAAAGCTGTAGAAGGGTATCCTCGAATTCTGAAAATAAATTCTACCCAAATGTTGGCATGATCCCCAAATGTTTCATGCCTGGAGCAGAATTCAAGGAGTCTAACTCAGGCTAAAAGAAGTGAAAAGCAATGTTAGCTGCCTCCCCACTGGAGAGATAGAGCCTGAAGGTTTTCAGCTGTCTAATAAGCCTCAGGAGTTACCTCCGCTCCCAGAGGTGATTTGAAAACTCACCCTGAAGTATGCTTGTCTTCATGTGTTTCTTAAAGAGAGAGGTCGGACTTATCAAGAAAATTAGAAAGGCTGTCATTCAAGACACCGAAAAATAACAGGAAGAAGAAAACAGCAAAAGAGCAGTCGATGAATAAAACAATGTTATTTCTCAAAGCAGTTTTGATCAATAGTTCACTGTTGTCACGTGCTTTCGACTTGGTTTACAGTAATGTGTACTTAC